>NC_135542.1:103565570-103855861 GCF_045843805.1 Urocitellus parryii
CACCATGAGGGCAGTAGGAGCTTCCCTGGACACCCAGGTTCGAGGGATCTCCCCCCTGAAAGGGGGAGTCCCCTCGACCCTGGGGGCAGTAGGAGCTCCCCCAAAACCCATGTTCAAGGGGACACTAGCTTGGATGTGGACCCCCCTTGACCCTGGGGCCAATGGTATATGAGCTCCCCCAAAAACCCAGGTTTGAGGGGTCTCCCCCTTGGATGGGGGAGTCCCCTCAACCATGAGGACAGAAGGAGCTACTCCCAGACACCCAGTTTTGAAGGGTCTCTCCCCCTGGATGGGGGAGTCTCCTCGACATTATGGGTGGTGGGAGCTCCCTCCAACACCCAGGTTTCAGGCTTCTCCCCCCTGAAGGGGGAAATCCCCTGGACACTGGGGGTGTTTTCATAGAGCTCCCCCCAAGACCCAGGTTCTAGGGGTTTCCCCGTGGAGAGGGGAGTCCCCTCGACACTTGGGCTGATGATATAGGAGCTCCTCCCAACTCCCATGTTCGAGGAGTCTCCCCGCTAAAGGGAGGAGTCCCCTCAACACTGGGGCCAATGGTATAGGAGCTCCCTCGGACACCTAGGTTCGAGGGGTTTCCGCCCTGGATGGGGGAGTCCCCTCGAACCTGGGGGTGGTGAGGGTTCCTACTGACACCTGTGTTTGTGGGACTCCCCTTTGACCCTGAGGGCTATGGTATATGAGCTTCCCCAGACACCCAGGTTCAAGGGGTCTCACCCCTGGATGAGGTAGTCCTCTGGGCCCTGGGGGCCGTGGTAGCTCCCCTGACACCCAGATTCGAGGAGTTATCCCCCTGGAGGGGGGACTCCCCTCAACTCTGGGGGTGGTGGGAGCTCCCCCTGACACCAAGGTTGGAGGGGTCCCCTCCTAAAGGGGGAAATCCGCTCAACACTTGGGCCAATGGTATATGAACTTACCCAGGCACCTAGGTTCCTGGGGTCTCACACCTGGATGAGGTAGTCCTCTGGACCCTGGGGTCAGTGGTAACTCCCCCTGACACCCAAGTCGAGGAGTCTCCCCCTGGAGGAGTGAGTCATCTTGACCCTGGGGCCAAAGGTATATGACCTCCCCCTGACACCCAGATTCAAGTGGTCTCCCCCCTGGACCGGGGAGTCCCCTCCAGCACCAGGGCGGTGGGAGCTCTCCCTGACACCCAGGTTCAAGGGGTCTCCCCACTGGAGGGGGGACTCCCCTCGACCCTGATGGCAATGGTATAGTAGCTACCCCCCGACACCCAGGTTCGAGGGGTCTCCCTAGTGGAGAAGGGAATACCCTCGACACTTGGTAAAGGAGCAACTCCAACATCCAGGTTCGAGGGGTCTCACTCCTGAATGGGGTAATACCTTGGTCCATAGGGGTGGTGGTAGCTCCCCCCAATGCCAATGTTTGAGGAGTCTCCCTCCTGGAGGGGAGATGGTATATGAGCTCAACCCTGGGGTTGATGGTATATGAGCTCCTCCTGACACCCAGGTTCAAGAGGTCTCCTCCCTGGAGGGGGCAACCCCTCGAGCCTGAGCATTCTCCTTCCTCGTGAGGGAGTTCCCTCCATGCTGAGGGCGATGGGAGCTCCCTCCAACAACAGGTTTGGAGGGTTCTCCCCCCCTGGAAGTAGGAGTCCCATCGACCCTGGGGGCGGTGGGAACTTCCCCGACACCCAGGTTTGAGGGGTCTCCTACCTGGAGGTGGGGAGTGTCCTTGACCCTGGAGGTGGTTGGAGCTCCTCGGGACACCCAGGTTTGAGGGATCTCCCCCCTTGAGGGGGCAATTCCATTGACCCTATGGGCGATGGTATACCAGCTACCCCCAGAACCCAAGTTTAATGGGTCTCCCGACTGAAGGAGGGAGTCCCCTTGACCCTGTGGGCGGTGGGTGCTCCCTCTGACACCCAGGTTTGAGGGTTCTCCTTATTGGAGGGGGGAGTCCCAAGATCCTGGGGGCAGTAGGACCTCCCTCCGACACCCAGGTTCAAGGGGTATCCCTGATGGAAAGGGGAGTCCCCTCGATTCTAGGGGCAGTGGGATCTCCTCCCGACACCCAGGTCAGATAATTCTCCCCCCTGGAGGAGGAAGTGCTCTTGATTCAGGGGGCGGTGGGAGCCCCCCTTGACACCCAGGTTCGAGGAGTCTTCTCCCTGGAAAGGGGAGTCCCCTCGACCCTAAAGACACGGGGAGCTTCTCCAGCCAAGCAGGTACGAGGGGTGCCCCTCCTGGAGGGGGGAGTCACCTCAAACCTGGGTGCAGTGGGAGCTCCCTCCGACACCCAGGTTCTAGGGGTCTCATCCCTGGAAGGGGTGTCCCCTTGACCCTGAGTGACAGTGGAAGCTCCCCCCGATATCCAGATTTGAGGGTTCTTGCCCCTGGAGGGGGAAGTTTCCTCACCCCTGGGTTCGGTGGGAGCTCCCATTGACACCCAGGTTCGAGGGGTCTTGCCCCTGGAGGGGGGACTCCCTTGACCCTGGTTGTCAGGGGCAGCTCCCACCAACATCCATGTCTGAGAGATCTCGCCCCTGGAGGGGAAACTTTCCTCGACACTGGGGGTGGTGGTATAGGAGCTGCCTCTGACACCCAGATTTGAGGGGTGTCCCCTCTGGAGGGAGGAGTCCCCTCGACCCTGTGGGGGTGAAGCTCTCCCCAACACCCATGTTCGAGGGATCTACCCCTTGGAAGGGGGAGTCACCTCGACCTTGGGGGCAGTGGGAGATCCCCCTGGGACCCAGGTTTGAGGGGTCTGCCCTCTGGAGGGGGTAGTCTCTTTGATGCTGGGGGCGGATGGAGCTCCCAGTGACACCCAGATTTCAGTGATCTTCCCATTGGAGGGCTTCCCCTCGACCCTGGGGGCAATGGTATACAAGCTCCACCCGACATGCATGTTCGAGGGGTCTCCCCCATGAAGAGGGGAGTCCCCTCGACCCTGTGGACGATTGAGCTCCCTCTGAAACCCAGGTTCGAGGGGTCTTCCCCCTGGAGAGGGAACTCCCCTCAACACTGGGAGCGATGGTATAGGAGCTCCCCCTGACAAATATGTTCAAGGGGCACCGCCCTGGAGGGGGAAGTCCCCTCGACCCTGGGAGTCAGCAGGAGCTACGCCCAACACCCAGGTTCGAGGGTGTCACCCAGGGAGGGGGAGTCTCCTTGACCCTGGGGGTGGTGGGAACTCCCCCAACATACAGGTATGAGGGGTCTCCCCCCTAAAGGGGGAGTTTTCTCGACCCTGGGTGCAGTGGGAGCTCCCAGCAACACCCAGATTTGAGGGGTCTCACCCCTGGAGGGGGGAGTCCCCTCCTCCCTGGTTGCTTTAGAGCCCCTGCTGACACACAGGATCTAGGGGTCTCCCATGGAGGGGGGAGTCCCCTCAACCCTGGGGGGGATGGTATTCTAGCTCCCCCCAACACCCAGGTTTGAGGAGTCTTCCCCTAGAAGAGGGACTCCACTCGACACTGGGGGTGATGGTATATGAGTTCCCTCTGACACCCAGATTCAAGGGATTTCCTCCCTGGAGGGGGGAGTCCTTTCAACCATGGGGGCAGTGGGAGATCCCCCTGACAGCCAGGTTCAAGGGGTCTCCTCCCTGGAGGGGGGAGACACGTCGACCCTAAGGGCAGTGGGAGCTCCCCCCAACACGCAGGTATGAGGGGTCTTCCTCCTGGAGGAAAGAATCACCTCGACCCTGGGGTGGTGGGAGCTCCCGCTGACACCCAGGTTGGAGGGGTCTCGCCCCTGGAGGGGGAGTCCTCTCGACCTTGGGAGTCGGCAAGAGGTACCCCGGATACCCAGGTTCGAGGGTCTCACCCCTGGAGGGGGGAGTCTCCTTGACCCTGTGGGCAGTGGGTGCTCTCATGACACGCAGGTACAAGGGATCTCCCCCTGGAGGGGGGAGTTTCTTCCATCCTGGGGGCAGTGGGAGTTCCCTCAGACACCCAGGTTTGCGATGTCTTGCCCTTGGAGGGCAGAGTCCCCTCGACCCTGGGTGCAGTGGGAGCTCAAGCTGACTACCAGGTTCAAGGGGTCTCATCCCTAGAGTCCCCTTGACCCTAGTTGCTTTGGAGCCCCGGCTGACACCCAGGTTGAAGGGGTCTCCCCCCTGGAATGGAGACTCACCTCGACACTTGAGCCTATGGTATATGAGCTCCCCCAACACCCAGGTTTGAGGGGTCTCACCCCGGACGGGGGAGTACCATTGACCCTAAGGGCTGTGTGAGCTACCCCTGACACCCATGTTCAAGGGTTCTTCCCCTGGAGGGGGGAGTCACTTCGACCCTGGGGGTGGTGGGAGCTCCTTCCAACACCCAGGTTTGAGGAGTCTCGCCACTGGAGAAGGGAGTCCCCTCCACACCCAGGTTCGAGGGCTCTCCTACCTGGAGGGGGGAGTCTCCTGGACCCTAAGGGTGGTGAGAGCTCCCCATGACACGCAGGTATGAGGAGTGTCTGCCCTGGAGGGAAAATTCACCTCGACCTGGGGGGCGGTGGCAGCTCCCACCAACACTCAGGTTCGAGGGGCCTCAACCCTGGAGGAGTTAGTCCTCTTGACCCTGTGTGTCAGTGGGAGCTACCCCAGACACCCAGGTTAGAGTGTCTTGTCCCTGGAGTGGGGAGTCCTCTCGACCTTGGGCATTGATGGGAGCTCCTACTGACACCCAGTATTGAGGGATCTTGCCCCTCGAGGGTAATGTCCGCTCGACCATGGGTGTCAATGGGAGCTCCTGCCTACACCCAGGTTCGAGGGGTCTTACCCCTGTAGAGGGAATCCACTTGACCCTGGTTGTAGGCGGGAGCTCCTCCCAACACCTAGTTTAGAGGGGTCTCTCCCCTGGAGGGGGCATCCCCTATACCCTGGATGTTGGGTGGAGCTCCCCCAGACACCCATTTTCAAGGGGTCTCGCCCTGGAGTGGGGAACTCCACTCAACACTTGGGGCAATGGTATGCGAGCTCCCTCTGACACCCATACTCGAGGGGCTCCCCCCCTGGAGAAAGGAGTCCCCTTGACCCTGGGGGTTCCCAACACCCAGGTTAGAGGGGTCTCACCCCTGGAGAAGGGAGTCTCCTCGACCCTGAGTGTGGTGGGAGCTCTCCCTGATGCCCAGGTTCGAGTGGTCTCCCACCTGGAGGTAATAGACTCCACGACCCTGGGGGCAGTTGGAATTCCCTGGAACACCCAGGTTTTAGGGATCTCCCCCCTGAAGGGGGGACTCCCCTCGAACCTGGGGTAATGGTATAAGACCTCCCCCCTATACACAAGTTCGAGGGGTCTCCCCTGGATCCTGTGGGCAGTGGTAGCTCCCTCCGACACCCAGGTTCAAGGGGTCTTCCCCCTGGATTGTGAACTACCATCGACACTGGGGGCGATGGTATACCAGCTCCCTCTGAAACCCAGGTTCGAGGGGTCACCCTTATGTAGAGGTGAGTCCCCACGACCTTGGGTGCAGTGAGAGCTCCCAATGACACCCGGGTTCAAGGGATCTCCCCCTGGAGGGGGACTCCCCTGAACCCGGGGGGCATTGAGAGCTCTCCCTGACACCAAGGTTCAAGGGGTCTCCCCGCTGGAGAGGGGAGTGTCCTCAACCCTGGGGGCAGTGGGAGCTCCCCCTGACACCCAGGTTTGAGAGATTTCTGCCCTGGAGTGGGGAGTCCCCTAGATTCTGGGGGTAGTGGGAGCTCCCCTGACACCCAGGTTCAAGGGGTCTCCTCCCTGGACAGGGGAGTCTCCTCGAGCCTAAGCACAGTAAGAGCTCCCTCCAACACCCAGGTGTGAGGGGTCTCACCCCTGGAGGGTGTAGTTCCCTTGACCCTGGGTGCAGTGGAAACTCCCACCAACATGCATGTTCAAGTGGTCTCGCCCCTGGATGGGGGACTCCCCTCAACTCAGGGGCAATGGTATACTGGCTCCCCCCAAAACCCAGGTTCGAGGAGTCTCCCTCCTGAAGGAGGAATTCCATTTGACACTGGGGTTGATGGTATATGAGCTCCTTATGACACCCAGATTCGTGGGGTCTCTCCCCGGGAGTGAAGAATACCCTCGACCCTCGGAGTGGTGGAGGCTCCCTCTGACACCAGGTTCAAGGGAAATTCCTGCTGGAGAGAGGCCTCCCCTCGACCCTGGGGCAATGGTATAGGAACTCCCCCAACCAAGGTTCAAGGAGTCTCTCCCCTAGAGGGGGAATTCCCCTAGACCCTGTGGTGGGGGGAGCCCCCCCTACCCTGGGTTCTGTGGTGAACGGGGCACCCTCCGATACTCAGGTCAGAGGGGCCCTCCTCCCTGAAGGGTGGAGTCACCTCCCATCGAGTACAGCAGAATCTGTGGCACTGCCTGACACCCCGGTTGGAGGGGACGTCCCCAATGGAGGGGGGGAGGGAGTTTTCCCTACACTGGGTGCAGTGGTGAACGGGCACCCCCGACACCTGGGTCAGATAGGACCTCACCCCTTAAGGGGGGAGTCTGCCCTACCCTGTGTGCAGTGGTGAACGGGGTGCCCCGGGATACCTGGGTCTAAGTGGTCCACCTCCCTGGAGGGGGGTGGCCACCCTACTCTGGGTGCAGTGGTGAAATGGGCACCCATTGACACCAGAGTTAACGGAGACATCCCCCCTGGAGGGCGGAGTTCCATCTCCTCCCCCCCCCCGTGTGTGGTGGTGTTCAGGGCATTCTGGACACGTGGTTTAGAGGGGACCTCCCCCCTGGAGGGCGGAGTCCTCTCCACCCCAGATCCGGTGGTGTTTGGGGCACCCCATACACACCCAGGTTAGAGAGGACATCCCCCCTGGAGGGCCGAGCCCCCCTACCCTGGGTGAAGTAGTGAACTGGGTGCCCCCCAACACCCAGATAGGAGAGGACCTCACCTGGAGGGGGGGAGTCCCCCTGACCTTGAATGCGGTGGTGAACGGGGCACCCTCTACACCCAGGTTAGAGGGACCTCACCCTCTACACCGGGTGAGACGGTGTCTGAAGCCCCCCCCCACACGCGGGTTAGAGGGGACCTCACCCATGGTGGGCAGAGTCCCCTTCCTCCAGGTGCAGCTGTGTCTGGAGCATCCCCCAACACCCAGGTTCCAGGAAACCTCGCCCCTGGAGGGAGGAGTCCCCTCTACCCTGGGTGGCGTGGTTAGCGGGACACCCCCTGACACCTCGGTGAGAGGTCACCTCCACCCTATAGGGGAGAGTCCTCCCTCCCCTGGTGTGGTGGTGTACCAGGCGACCCCCGACACCGGGTCAGAGGGGACCTCCCCCCTGGAAAGCCATCCTTACCCATTCTCTGGAATGGCGTTGGAACGTTTGTCCTCAGATTGTTCTGATACTGGGAACTGTGGAGCCTTGGCTTAAACCAAGTTGGCTCCCCAAGTTTGGTTTTCCTAGGTTCAACCATTGGTTTGCAGGAAGAGTCAGACTCTTCAGGTGTCACTTCATTTTGCCCTCTAAGGATGAATGCAGGTGGACCTGGAACTCAAACACGGTTTGTGCTAGTCGCTTGAAGTTTCACACACTGAGTTAGTTCTCAGTGAGGGCCCCTTGCTTTGTTCCTAGTTGAAGTAGCCCTAAGCAGGAGGACACATGAACACTTGTTCGTTGGGCTCTATGAGAGCCATCCATACCCATTCTCTGGAATGGCGTTGCAACTTTTGTCCTTGGATTGCTCTAATACTGGGCAGCATGGACCCTTTGGCTTAAACTGAATCTACTCCACCCTGGTAGCAGTGGGGGCTCCCCTAGACACCCAGGTCAGAGCGTTCCCCCCACTCCTGGAGGGGGTGTGTCCCCTTCACCTTGGGGGCAGTGGAGGCAACTGCCCACACCCAGGTGAAAGGCATCCCCCCCACCTGGATGGGGAGAGTCCCCTCCATACTGGGTGTGGTGGGGTCTACCCCTGACACCCAGGTGAGAGGGGTGCCTCCACTACTGGAGAAAGGAGTCCCCTCTGCCCTGGTTGCAGTTGGTGGCTTCTTCAGACACCCAGGTGAGAGGCGTCCCTACCTTCCTGGAGGGGTGAGTCCCCTTCAGCCTGAGTAGGGTGAGGGCACCCCAGGACACCCAGGTGAGAGGGTTCCCCCCCCTAGTGGAAGGGAGTCACATCTAATCTGGGTGCGGTGGGTTACCCTCGACAACCAGGTGAGAGGGATTCCCCTCACCTGGAAGGGTAGAATCATCTCCAACCTTGATGTGGTGGGGTATCACCCCAATACCCAGGTTCCACGTGAGTCTCCCCTCCTGGAGTGGGGAGTCCCCACTACCCAGGGTGCTATGGGGGCTACTCTGGACACCAAGGGTTAGAGGGGTTCTCTCCTCCTGGACTGTGGAATCTCCTCTACTTTGGGTGCAGTGGGGGCTCCCCCAACTCCCAGATTAGAGGGGGTCTCCCTTCCTGGAGTGGGGAGTGCCCTCTACCCTGTGTGTGATGGGGGCTCCCCCTGAAACCCAGGTTAGAGGCGGGTATCCCCTCCTGGAGGAGGGAGTCCTCTATACCCTTGGTGAGTTGGGGACTCTCCATGACACCCAGGTTAGAGGTGGGTATCCCCTCCTGGAGGAGGGAGTCCTCTATACCCTTGGTGAGTTGGGGACTCTCCATGACACCCAGGTTAGACAGGGGTCTTCCCTCCTGGAGGGGTGAGTCCCCTATAGCCTATGTGCGGTGGGGGAATCTTCCAAACACCTAGGTTGGAGGGGGGTCTCCCCTCCTGGAGGGAGGAGTCCACTCTTTCCTGGGTGTGGTGGGGGTTTCCCCCTGACACCCTGGGTATGATGGTATATGAGCTCTCCCTGACACCCAGTTTAAAGGGCTCTCACCCATGTGAGAGTGGTTCTCCCCTCCTGGAGGGGGGAGTTCCCTCTATCCTGGGAGCAAAGGGGGCTCCTCCTGACACCCAGGTGAGGGGGTTCTGCCCTCCTGAAGAGGAGAGGCCCCTTTACCTGGGTGTGGTGGGGGCTCCCCCAACACCCAGGTAAGAGGGGGATCTCCTCTTCTGAAGATGGGAGTCCTGTCTACCCTGGGTGTGGTGGGGGCTCCCCCCGACACCCAGGTGAAAGGAGGATCTTCCCTCCTAGAGCAGGGAGTCTTCTCATCCTGGATGAGGTGGGTGCTCCCCCTGACACCCAGGTGAAAGGGGGCCTTCCCTCCTGGAGGGGGGAGTCCCCTCCACCCTGGGTGCAGTGGGGGCTCCCCCTGACACCCAAGTGAGAGGGAGTCCTCCATTCCCAGATGCGGGAATCCCCTCCACCCTGGGTGCGGTGGGGGCTCTTGACAACACCCAGGTGAGAGTGCTCCCCCCTCCTTAAGGGGGGAGTCCCCCTCCACCCTGAATGTGGGGGGGTCTCCACCAGACACCCAGGTTAGAGGAATCCTTTCCCTCCTGGAGGGGGAGTTCCCTCCATCCTGCGTGTGGTGTGGGCTCCCCCCAAACACTCAGGTGAAAGGGGGGTCTTCCCTCATGGAGGGGAGAGTCCCTTCTCCCCTGCATGCACTGGGGGCTCCTTCTGACATTCAGGTGAGGGGGGACTCCCCTCCTGGAGTGAGGAGTTTCCTCTACCCTGGGTGATCTTGGGGCTCCCGCAAACTCAGGTGAGAGAGGGGTCTCCACTCTTGGAGCGAAGAGTCCCCTCTACACTGGATGCTGTGGGGGCCCCCTTCAACACCCATGTTAGAGGGGGGTCTCCCCTCCTGGAGTGGGGATTCCCCTCTACAGTGGGTGCAGTGGGGGCTCCTCCTGACAGCCAGGTGAGTGGGGGTCTCCCCTCCTGAATGGGGGAGTCTCCTCTACTCTGGCTATAGTGGGGGCTTCCCCCAAAACCCATCTGAGAGGGGGTTCCCCCCTCCTGGAGTGGGGAGTCCCCTCCACCCTAGGTGTAGTGGCTGCTCCCCTCTACACCCAGGTGAGAAGGGGGTCTCCCCTTCTTGATGGGGGTGTCCCCTCTAACCTGGGTGTGGGCTTTCCTCAACACCTAGGTAAGAGTGGGGTCTCCCTCTCCTTGAGGAGGTAGCCCCCTCCTCCCTGGGTGTGGTAGGGGCTCCCCTTGACATCCATGTGAAGGGGGCCACCCCGCCTGGAGGGTGGTAGTCTTCTCCACCCAAAGTGCATTTGGGGGCTCCCCTGACACCCAGTTGATAAGGGTCCCCAATCCTAGAGGGGGTCCCCTCATCCCTGGGTTTTGTGGGGGCTTCCCCTAACAACCAGGTGAGAGGGTCCCCTCCCTCCTAAATGGGGATTCTTCTCCACCCAGGATTCAGTGTGGGTTTCCCCGATACCCAGGTGAGTGGCATACCCCCTCCTGAAGTGGGGAGTCTCCTCCACCCTGGGTGTGATTGTATATAAGCTCTCCCTGTCACCCAGTTTAAAGGGCTCTCCCCTCCTTGAGTTGTTAGTCCCCTGTACCCTGGGAGAAGAGGGGGCTCCCCCCAACAACCCAGATAGAGGAGGGTCTCCCCTCCTGGAGGTGGGAGTCTCCTCTACCCTGGATGCAGTGGAGCACCCACCCTGACACCCAGGTTAGAGGGCGGTCTCCCCTCCTGGAGGGGGTGTCCCCTCTACCCTGTGTGCAGTGGGGGAATCCCTCTGGCACCCAGGTTAGAGGGGGTTCTCCCCTCCTGGAGGGTGGAGTTCCTTCTACCCTAGGTGCAGTGAGGGTTTCCCCCGCCACCGTTAGAGGGGGGTCTCCCATCCTGGAGGGGGAAGTCCCCTCTACCCTGGGCATGGTGGGGGCTCTCCATGACACCCAGCTTAGAGGGGGTCCCCCTTCCTGGAGCAGAGTGTCCCCTCTACCCTGCACATGGTGGAGTCTTTCCTAGACACCCAGGTTAGAAGAAGGTCTTCCCCCTGGATGGGGGAGTTCCCTCCACCCTGAGTGTGGTGGAGGCTCCCCAAAAGACCTAGGTTAGAGGACCCTCTGAAAGTGGGAGTCCCCTCCACCTTTGGTGCGGTTGGGGCTCCCCCTGAGATCCCAGGTTAGTGTTTTCCTCCCTGGACGTGGGAGTCCCCTCACCATGGGTGCGGTCTGGGCTCAACCCGAGACCCAAATTAGAGGGGTCTCCTCCCTTAATGGGGGAGTCCCATCCACCTTGGGTGTGGTGGGGCTCCTCCCGAGACCCAGGTTAGAGGGGTTGCCCCCCTGGATGGGGGAGTGCCATCCACCCTGGGTTCAGTGGGGGCTCCCTCCGAGACCCAGGATAGAGGGGTCTCCCCCCTGGACGGGGGAGTCCCATCACCCTGGGTTTGGTGGGGGATCCACTGGAGACCCAGTTTAGAGGATAGTCCTCCCTGGAGAGGGAAGTCCCCTCCACCCTGAGTGTGGTGGGATCTCCCACCCAGACCCAGGTTAGAGGGGTCTCTCACCTGAGGGCGGAGTCAACTCCACACAGGCGGGGTGAGGGCTCCCCATGACACCCAGGTTGGAGGGGTCTCTCCCCTGCAGGATGAATTCCCCTACACCCTGGATATGGTGGAGGCTCCCCACAACACCCAGGTTGGAGGGGTCTCACCCCTGGAGGGCAGAGTCCCCTCCACCATGGGTGCGGTTGGGGCACCACCTGACACCCAGGTTAGAGTGGTGTCACCCCTCCTGGAGTGGAGAGTTCCCTCCACCCTGGGTGCAGTTGGGGCTCCCCCTGACACCCAGGTTAGAGGGGTCTACCCCCATTATGGGTCCCCTCTACCCTCAGTGTGGTGGGGGCTCCGCACGATATGCGGGGTGCAATGGTATAAGAGCTGTGAATGACACCTAGTTTAGAGGGGTCTTCTCTCCTGGAGAGGAGAGTCCCTCATCCTTTGAGTGGGTTTGGGGCTCCCCCCAATACCCAGATTAGAGGAGAGTCTCCCCTCCTGGAGTGGGGTGTTGCTCTATCTGGGGGCAATAGGGGCTCCCCCCGACACTCAGGTGAGAGGGGTGTCTCCCCTTGGGAGGGGAATCTCCACTCTACCGTGGGTGTGGTGGGGGCTCCACCCGATACCCAGGTGATAGGGGATCTCCCCTCCAGGAGAGGAGAGTCCCCTCTACCCTGTGTGTGGTGGGGCCTCCTCTGGACATCCAGGTGAGAGGGGGGTCTCCCATCCTGGAGAGGGGAGTGCCCTCTATCCTGGGTGCAGAAGGGGCTCCACCCCACACCTAGGTGAGAGGGGTGTCTCCCCTCCTGGAGGGTGGAGTCCCTTCTACCCTGGGTGCGGTGGGAGCTCCCCCCAACACTTGGGTGAGAGGGGTGTGTCCCCTCTGGGAGGGAGGCATCACCTCTACCCTGTGTGCAGAGGGGGCTCCCCCTGATACTCAGGTGAGAGGGGGATCTCACCTCCTGGAGGGAGGAGTCCCCTCTACCCTGGGTGTGGTGAGGGCTCCCCCAGACACCCTGGTGAGAGGGGTCTCCCCTCTTAGAGGGGAGGAGTCCCCACCACCCTGGGTGTGGTGGGGGCTACCCCGACACACAGGTGAGAGGAGGGTGTCTCCTCCTGGAGGCGGTAGTCCCCTCTATCCTGGGTGCATTAGGGGCTCCCCCTAAATTTAGGTTAGAGGGGGGTTTCCCCTTCTGGAGGGGGGTGTCCCCTGTACCCCGGTTGGGTATGGTGGTCCCCTTGACACTCACGTGAGGGGGGGTCTTCCCTCCTTGAGGGGGGAGTCCCCTCTATGGTGGGTTCAGGGGGACCTCCCCTGACACCCAGGTGAGAGGGGAGTTACCACTCCTGGAGGGGGGAGTCCCTTCTACCCTAGGTGTGTTGGAGACTCCCTCCAACACCTAGGTTACGGGGTCTCTCCTCCTAAAGGGGAGAGTCCCCTCTACCCTGGGTGTGTTGGGGAATCCCCCCAACACCTAGATGAGATGGGGGTCTCCCCTCATGTAATGGGGAGTTTCTTCTACCTAAGGAGTGGAGAGGGCTCCCCCAACACCCGGATGAGATGGGGCGTATCTCCTTTAGAGGGAAGTCTCCTCTACCTGGGTGCGGTGAGGACTCCTCCCAACACCCAGGTGAGATGGGGGTCTCCTCTCATGTAAGGTAGAGTTCCTTCTACTTAGGTAGCAGAGGGGGCTGCCCCCAACACTCAGGTGAGAGGGGGTCATCCCTCCTGGAGGGGGGATTCCTCTCCACCTTCGGTGTGGTGGGAGCTCTCTCTGACACACAGGTGAGAGGGGTACCCCCTCCTAGAGAGGGGGAACTCCCTCCATCCTAGGTGTGGTGGGGGCTCCCTCAGACACCCAGGTGAGAAGGGATTCTCCCCTCCTGGAGGGAGGATTGTGCCCTCCACTTTGGATGCGGTGGGGGTTCCCCCCAAAACCCAGGTGAGAAGAGTCCTACCATCCTGAAGGGGGGATTTCCCTCCACCCTGGGTGCAGTAGAAGCTCCCCCCAACATCCAGGTGAGAGGGGTCACCTCCATCCTGGAAATGGGGGCATCTTTTGCACCCTGGTTGTGGTGGGGCTCTTGGCCGACACCCAGGTGACAGGAGTTCCCCCTTCCTGGAGTGGGGGTTTCCCCTCCACCCTGGATGTGGAGAGGGCCCCCTCCAACACCCAGGTGAGAGGAGGTCTCCCTTCATGCAGGGACACAGGAGAAGTTGGGGTCTCCCCTTCGGGAATGAGGAGTCCTCTCTACCCTGGGTGCCCTTGGGGCTTCCCCTGACACCCAAATTACAGGGGGTCTCCCCTCCTGGAGGAAGAAGTCCTCTCTCCCCTGGGTGTGGTGATGTCTCCCCCCAACACCCAGGATAGAGGGAGGTCTTCCTTCCTGGAGCAGGGAGTCCCTTCTACCCTGGGTGTGATGGGGGCTTCCCCCAACACCCAGGATAGAGGGGGGTCTCCTCTCCTGGAATGGAGTGAGAGGGGTCCCCTCCCTCATGGAGAGGGGAGTCCCCTCCACCCAGGGTTTGGTGGGGGTTTCCCCCGACTCCCAGGTGAGAGGGGGCCCCCGTCCCTTAGTGGGGAGTCTTTTCCACCCTGGGTGCGATGGAATATGAGATTCCCCCTGACACCCTGATTATAGAGGTCTCCCCCTTGGAGGGGGGAGTTCCTTCTATTCTTGGTGAGTTTGGGGCTCCCCACAACACCCATGTGAAGGAGGGAGTCCCCTCTACCATGGGTGTGATGAAATACCAGCTCCCCCCAAACCCAGGTTAAAGGGTCTCCCCTCATTCTGAGGGTAATCCTCTGTACCATGGGAGAAGAGGGGGCTCCCCCCAACAAACAAATAGAGGGGATCTCCACTTCTGGAGTGGGAAATCCCCTCTACCCTGGGTGTGGTGGGGGCTCCCCTGAAACC
This sequence comes from Urocitellus parryii, assembly GCF_045843805.1. Lineage (NCBI taxonomy): Eukaryota > Metazoa > Chordata > Mammalia > Rodentia > Sciuridae > Urocitellus > Urocitellus parryii. The sequence continues at coordinate 103,579,806 of NC_135542.1, forward strand.
CAGGTGAGAGGGGCTCCACTCCTAGAGGGGGGAGTCTCCTCCACCCAGGGTTCAGTGTGGGTTCCCCTGACTCTCTGGCGAGAGGGGTCCCCCCTTCCTGTAGTGGGGAGTCTTCTCCACCCTGGGTGTATGGAATACAAGCTCCCCCGACACCCTGGTTATAGGGGTCTCCCCCTTGGAGGGGAGCGTTCCTTCTATTCTAGGTGCAGTTGGGGCTCCCTGTGACACCCAGTATAGTGGGGTCTTTCCCCTGAAGAGGGGAGTCCCCTCTACCATGGGTGCGATGATATACGAGTTCCACAGAAACCCAGGTTAAAGGGTCTCCCCTCCTTCTGAGGATAGTCCTCTGTACCCTGGGAGAAGTGGCGGTTCCCCCAACACCTAAATAGAGAGTGGTCTCTGCTTCTGGACTGGGGAGTCCCCTCTAACATGGGTGTGGTGGGGGCTGCCCCCAACACCCAGTTTAGAGGGGGGTCTCCCCTCCTGGAGGGGGCAGTCTGCTCTATCCTGGATGCAATGAGGGCTTCTTCTGACACCAAGGATAGAGGGGGGGTCTCCTCTCCTGGAGTGGGGAGTTCCATCTAACCTGGGTGTGGTGGGGGCTCCCCCTGACATCTAGGATAGAGGGGGGGTCATCCATTTTGGATCAGAGATTCTCCTCTAACCTGGGTGCGATGAGGGCTCCCCATGACACCCCGGTTCGAGTGTTCTCCCCCCTGGATGAGGGAGTCCCCTCACCATGGTTGTGGTGGGGGCTCCACCCAAGACCCAAATTAGAGGGGTCTCCTCCATTGATGGGGGAGTCCCCTCCACCCTGGCTGAGATGGGGCTTCCCCCCGAGAACAGGTTAGAGGGGTCTCCACCCTGGACGGGGGAGTCCCATCTAGGATTTGGTGGAGGTTCCCCTGAAGACCCAGGTTAGAGGAATATCCTCCCTGGATGGGGAGTCCCCTCTATCCTGAGTCGGTGGGCTCTTCCACCCAGACCAAGGTTTGAGGGGTCTCCCCCCTGGATGGGGGAGTCCCATCCACTCTGGGTTCGGTAGGGGTTCCCCAGAGACCCAGGTTAGAGGAGTCTCCTCCATGGATGAGGAGTCCCCTCCACCCAGGATGCCCTTGTGAGAGAGGGGTCTCCCCTATTGGAGGGGGGCATCCCCTCTACCCTGAGTGTGTTGGGGGCTCCCACTGATACCCAGGTGAGTGAGGTCCCCTCCCTCCTGGAGGGGGGTGTCCATTCCATCCAGGATGTGGTGTGGGCCCAACCCAACACCCAGGTGGAAGGGTTCCCTACTTTTGGTGGGGTGAGACCCTTCCAACCTGGGTGCAATGGTATACGAGCTTCCTGCGACAACCAGGATGGAGAGGTGTCCACCCTGGAGGGGGGAGTCCCCTCTATTCTTGGTGGGATGGGGGCTCCCCATGACACCCAGGATAGTGGGGTCTTTCCCCTGAAGAGGGGAGTCCCCTCAACTCTGGGGGCAATGATATAGGAGCTCCCCCTGACACCCAGGTTAGAGGGAGGTCTCCCCTCCTGAAGCGGGGAATCCCCTCTACTGTGGCTGTGGTGGGGCTCCCCCAGAGTCCCAGGTTAGAGGGGGAGACCGCTCCTGGAGGGGAGAGTCCCCTCTACTCTGGGTGCAGTGGGTCTCTCCCAGACACCCAGGTTAGAGGGGGGGTCTCCCATCCTGGAGGGGGGAATCCCGTCTAACCTGGGTAGGATGGGGTCTCCCCATGACACCCAGGATAAAGGGGGGGTCTCCTCTCCTGGAGCAGAGAGTCCCCTCTACCCTTGTTGTGGTGGGGGCTAGGTTAGAGGGGAGTCTACCCTCCTGGAGAGGGGAGGCCCCTATACCCTAGGTGCCATGGGGGCTCCCACAGACACCCAGTTGAGATGGGGTGTCCACTTCTAGAGGGGGGAATACCCTCTTCCCTGTGTTTGGTGTGGGCTCCCCCTGACACCATTTAAAGAGGGGGGGTTCCTTCTGGAGGAGAAAGTCCCCTATATCGTGGGTGTGGTAGGGGCTTCCCTCGACACCCAGGTGATAGGAGGATCTCCCTTCTAGGAGGGGGGAGACCCCCTCCACTGAGGGTGCGTTGGGGGCTCCCCCAACACCCAGGTGAGAAGGGTGTCTCTGCTCCTGGATGGGGGAGTCCCCACTTTCCTGGGTGCAGCAGGGGCTCCCCCTAACACTCAGGCGAGAGTGGGATCTCCCCTCCTGGTGGGGGAGCACTCTACCCCGGGTGCGGTGGGGGCTCTCCCTGATACCCGGGTGAAAGGGGTCGCCCGCTTTTGGTGGGTGAGTGCCCTCCACCATGGGTGCGGTGGGGGCTCCCCCTGACACCCAAGTGAGAGGGGTCCCCCCTTCTGGAGAGGGAAGTCCCCTCCACTCTGGGTGCAGTGGAGTCTCCGCCCCCACCCCCCGCCCCCGACACCCAGGTAAGAAGAGGTCCCTTCCCTCCTGAAGGGGAGAAGTCACCTCCACCCTGGGTGGGTGGGAGCTCCCCTGACACCCAGGTGAGAGGGGTACCCCCTTCCTGAAGTAGGGGAGTCCCCTCCACCCTGGGTACAGTGTGAGGTTTCCCCTTCACCCAGGTGAGAATGGTACCCCCTCTTGGAGTGGGGAATCCCCTCCACCCTGGGTGTGGTGGGAGCTCCCTCCAAACTCAGGTGAGAGTGATCTCCCCCTCCTGGATGGGGGTAGTCCTCTCCACCCTTGGTGAGGTGGGGGCACCCCTGACCCCCAAGTGAGAGGGGTCTCCCCCACTGAAGGGGGAGAGTCCCCTCTAACCTGGGTGTGGTGAGGGCAACACCAACACCAAGGTGAGAGGGTGAGAGGGGTCCCCGACTCCTGAAGGGGAAGATTCCCCTCCACCGTAGGTGCAGTGGGGTCTCCCTCAGCCAGCCAGGTTAGAGGAGGGTCTCCACTCCTGGAGATCCCACCAACATCCAGGTTATAGTGGGGTCTCCCCTCCTGGAGCGGGGAGTCCCATCTACCCAGGGTGTGGTGGGTTCTTACCCTGACATCCAGGTTAGAAGGGTTTCGGCCCCTCAAGAGGGTGGAGTCCCCTCTACCCTGGGTGCTTGGGCGCTCCTCTCAACCCCCAGGTGAGACTGGCATCTCTTCTGCTGAAGCGGGAAGTCCCCTCTACCTGGATGTGGTGGGGGCTCCCCTTGGCACCCAGGTGAGAGGTGTCCTCCCCTCATGGAGGGGATAGTCCCCTCCACACTTGGTGTGGTGGGGTTTCCCCCCCGCGACACCATGGTTGGATGGGTCTCCCCCCTGGAGGATGGAGTCCTCTCCACCCTGGGTGCGGTGGAGGCTCCCTCTGACACCCAGGAGGGAGGGGTGTCCCACATGGAGTGAGGAGTCCCCTCCAACCTGGGTGCAGCTGGGGCTCCCCCGACACCCAGGTGAGAGGGCAGTGTCCCCTCCTGGAGGGGGGAGTCCTCTCTACCCTGGGTGCGGTGAGGGCTCCCCCCACACCAAGTTGAGAAGGGGGTCTCCTTTCCTGGTAGGGGGAATCCGCTCTACTGTGGGTGCTGTGGGGGTTTCCCTCAGCACCAGGTTTAGAGTGGGGTCTTTCCTCCTGGAGGAGAGTACCCATCTATCATGGTTGAGGTGGGGGCTCCCCTCAATACCCAGGTTGGGGGGGTCACTGATCCTGGAAGGAGGAGTCCCCTCTACCCTGAATGCGGTAGGGGCTTCCCCCGAGACCCAGATTAGAGAGGAGACTCCTCTGGAGGGCGGTATCCCCTCCACCATGGGTATGGTGATGGCTGCCACCATGATACCCAGATTAGAGGCATCTAACCCCTGGGGGGTGGAGTCTCCTCCACCCTAGGTGCGGTGGCAGCTTCCCCAAGACCCAGGTTGGAGAGGGGTCTCTCCTGGAGGGAGGATCCCTTCCACCCTGGGTGCGGTGGCTGCTTGCCCCGAGACCCAGGTTAGAGGCTTCTCCCCCCTGGAGGGAAGAGTTCTTTCCACCCTATGTGCGGTGTGGGCTCCCCTGATACCCAGGTTAGAGGATCTTCCCCCTGGAAGGGGGAGTCCCCTCCACCCTAAGTGCGGTGGAGGCTTCCCCCCAAACCCACTTTACAGGGGTATCCCTACAGGAAGGGGGAGTCCCTTCCACCCTGGGTGCGGTGGATGCTCTCCTCGACAACCAGGTTAGAGGGGTTTTCCCCCAGGAGGGGGGAGTCCCCTCCACCTTGGGTGCAGTGGGGGCTCCCCCCGACACCCAGGTTAGAGGGATCTCCCCACTGGAGGGGAGAGTCCCCTCCACCCTAGGTGCTATGGTATACAAGCTCCCCCCGACACCCAGGTGAGAGGGGTCTCTCCCCTGTAGGGGCCAGTCCTCTTGAACCTTGTTGCAGTGGGAGATCCCCCCATACCAAGGAAAGAGGAGTCTCCGCCCCAGGAGGGGCGAGTACCCTCGACCCTGGTTGCGGTGGGAACTCCTTCTGACACCCAGGTGAGAGGGATCTCCATTCTGGAGTTGTGAGTCCCCTCGACCCTTGGTGCGTTGGAAGCTCACACCAACACCCTGAGAGAGGAGAGGGCTCCCCTTAACACCTAGGTTGGAGGGGTCTCCCCCATGGAGGGCGGAGTCCCCTCCACACTTTGTGTGTTGGGGGCTCACCCCAACACCCAGGTTGGAGGGGTCTCCTTCCTGGAATGGAGAGTCCCGTCCACCCTGGGTGCGGTGGGGTCTTCCCCAGACCTATATGAGAGGGTGGTCTCTCCTCCTGGATGGGGGAGTCCCCTCTATCATTGTGAAGTGGGGTCTCCTTCCGACACCCAGGTGAGTGTGGGTCTCCCCTCCTGGAGGCATTAATCCCCTCTACCCTAGTGCAGTGGGGGCTCCCATCGACATCTAGGTTAGAGGGGTGTCTCTCCTCCTGGAAGGGAGAGTCTGCTCTACCATGGCTGTGGTGGGGGTTTCCCCCGACACCAGGTTAGAAAGGGGTTTTTCCTACTGGAAGGGGGAGTACCCTCTACCCTGGGTGCGGTGGGGGCTCCAGTCGACACCCTGGTTAGAGGGGCATCTCCACTCCTTGAAAGGGAAGTCCCCTCTACCCTGAATGCAGTGGGCTCTCCCCTTGATACCCAGATTACAGGGGGGTCTACACTTCAGGAGGCGGTGTCCCTTAAACCCTGGGTGCCGCGGGGCTCCCCCAGAGATCCAGGTTAGAGGGAAGTCTCCTACTGGAGGCGGGAGTCCTCTCCACCCTGGGTGCAACGCCCAGGTTAGAGGGGGTCTCCCACCTGGTGGGCAGAGTCCCCTCCACTCTGGGTTGGTGGCAGCTCCCCTGATATCCAGGTTAGAGGCATCTCCCTCCCTGGAGGGTGAAATCCCCTCCACCTTGGGTGCGATTGCAGCTCTCCCACTACCCAGGTTAGAATGGAGTCTGCCCTCCCAAAGCGGGGGGAGGGGTGAGTGCAGTGGTGGCTCCCCCTAAGACCAAGTTTAGAGGTGTCTCCCCCTGTAAGACGGAGTCCCCTCCATCCTGGGTGCAGTGGGGGCTCACCCTGTAACCCAGGTTAGAGGAGTCTCCCCATGGGAGGGGGGAGTCCCCTCCAACCTGGGTGCAGTGGAAGCTCTACCCGACACCGGTGTTAGAAGGATCTCCCCCAGAGGGGAGTCCCCACCACCCTAGGTGTGGTGGGGTCTTCACCCAACACCCAGTTATAGGCGTCTCCCTCCAAGACAGGGGACTCCCCTCCACCCTGTGTGCAGTGGGGGCTCCCCAATACACCCAGTTTAGAGGGGTCTCATCCTAGGAGGGAAGTGTCCCCTCCACCTTGGTTGTGGTGGGGGCTCACCCCACAACCCAAGTTAGAGGGGTCTCCCTCCTGGAGGGGACAGTTCCCTTCACCCTAGGTATGGTGGTGGTTCCCCCTGACAACCAGGTTAGAGGGGTCTCCCCCTGGAGGGGGGAGTCCCCTCGACTCTGGATGCTATGGTATAGGAGCTCCCCCAACACCCAGGTGAGAAGGGTCTCCCCCTGGAAGGGGGAGTTCATTCGACCCTGGGTGCAATGGGAGCTCCCCCCCCCCGACACCCAGATTCGAGGTGTCTTCTCCCCTGGAGGGGCGAGTCCCCTCTACCTTGGGTGCAATGGGGGCTCCCCCCTGAAACCCAGGTAGAGGGGGTCTCCCCTCCTGGAGGGGGGGGAGTCCTCTCTACCCTTAGTGTAGTTGGGCCCCCCCCTGACACCAGGATAGAGGAGGGTCTCCCCTCCTGGATGGGGAGTTTCCTCTACCCTGGGTTCCATGCGGACCCCCCCCTGATACCCAGCTTAGAGGGGGGTCTCCTCTCATGGAATGGGGAGTCCCCACTACCTTGGGTGCGGTAGGTGCTCTATCTGACACCCAGGTTAGAAGAGGGTCTTCCCCCTTGAAGGGGGAGTCCTCTCCACCCTAGGTGCAGTGGAGGCTCCCCCCAAGGCCCAGGTTAAAGGACTCCCCCCTGGAAGTGGGAGTCTCCTTTACCCTTGGTGCTGTGGGGGCTCCCTCTGAGACCCAGGTTAGAGTGTTCTCCCCTCTGGATGGGGGAGTCCCTTCACCATGGGTGCAGTGGGGGCTCCCCCCAAGATCCAAATTAGAGGGGTCTCTTCCCTTGACAGGGGAGTCCTCTTCACCCTGGTTGCGGTGTTATACGAGCTCCCCAGACACCCAGGTTAGAGGGGTCTCCCCCCTGGAGGAGAGAGTCCTCTCTACCCTGGGTGCGATGGTATACAAGCTACCAAGGACACCTAGGTTAGAGGGGTCTCTTCTCCTGTAGAGGGGAGTCCCCCCTTCCTTGGGTGTGGTTAGGGCTTCCCCCAAAACCCAGGTTAGAAGAGGGACTCCTCTCCTGGAGGGGAGTGTCCCCTCTTCCTGGGTCAATAGGGGCTCCCCCCCGACACCCAGGTGAGGGGGGGGTCTCCCCACTGGGAGAGAGGAGTCCTCTACCGTGGGTGCAATGGAGGCTCCACCTGACACCCAGATGAGAGGGGGTGTTCCCTCTTGGAGGGGAGAGTCTCCTCTACCCTGTGTGCGGTGGGGGCTCCCCAAGACACCCAGGTGAGAGGAAGGTCTCCTGTCCTGGAGGGGGGGGTGCCCCCAACCCTGGGTGCCAAAGGGGTTCCAACTGACACCCAGGTGAGAGGGGCGTCTCCCCTGATGGAGGGGGGAGTTCTTTTTATCCTGGGTGTGGTGGGGACTCCCCTGGACACCCTTATGAGAGGGGTCCCCCTACTGGAGGGGGGTGTCCCCTCTACCCTTGGTGTGGTGGGGGATCCCCCAACACACAGGTGAGATGGGTGTCTCTCCTCTTGGAGGGGGTGTCCCATTTACCCTGGGTGCTGTAGGGGCTCCCCTGAAATTGAGGTTAGGTGGGGGTCTCCCCTCCTGGAGGAGGGTGTCCTCTCTACCCTGGGTACAGAGGGTGGTCCCCTTGACACCCACATGAGAAGGGGATCTCCCTTCCTAGAAGGGGGAGACCTTCTACCATGGGTGCGGTGGGGCCTCCCCCTGCACCCAGGTGAGAGGGGGATCTCCCCCCCTTAGAGGGGGGAGTCGCCTCTACACTGGGTGTGGTGGAGGCTCCCCCGGACACCCAGGTGACATGGGAGTCTGCCCTCCTAAATGGGGGAGTCCCCTCTACCCGGGGTGTGGTGGGGATTCCCAGCCACACCCAGGTGATATGGAGGTCTCCCCTCATGTAAAGGGGTGTTTCCTCTACCTAGGGAGCGGATGGGGCTCCCCCTGACATCCAGATGAGAAGGTGGTCTCACCTCCAGAATGGGGAGTCCCCTCTACCCTGGGTGCAGTAGAGACTGCCCACAACACCCAGGTGAGATGGGGTATCCCCTCATGTAAGGGGGAGTTCCCTCTACCTAGGGAGCAGAGGGGGCTCCCCTCAATACCCAGGTGAGAGGGGGTTCTCCCCTGCTGGAGGAGGAATCCTCTCCACCCTCGGTGAGTGAGGGCTCCCTCAGATGCCCAGGTGAGAGGGATCTCTGCTTCCTGGAGGGGGTATTGTGCCTTCCACCTTGGGAGGAGCTCCCCTCACCCCCATCCTGGAAAGGGGGCATCTTCTCCACCTTGGTTGTGGTGGGATTTCTGGCTGACACCCAAGTGACAAGAGTCCCCCCCTCCTGGAGTGGGGGAGTCCCCTACACCCTGGGTGTGGAGGGGGCATCCCCAACACCCAGGTGAGAGTGGTCACCCCTCCTGGAGGGGGGAGTCCCCTCCACCCTGGGTGTGGTTGGGTCTCCCCCGACTCCCAAGTTAAAGAGGGGTCTCCCCTCCTGGAACAGGTCATTCCCTCTATCTTGGCTGCAGTGGGGGCTCCCCCCAACACCCAAGTGAGAGGGGGTTCTCTCCTCCTGAAGAGAGGAGTCCCCTCTACCCTGGGTATGGTCGGGACTCCCCCCCACACCCTGGTTAGAGGGGGTTCTTTCATCTGGAGAGGGGTATACCCTCTACCCTGGGTGCAGTGGGGGCTCCTCGGACACCCAGGTTAGAGTGGGGTCTCCCATTCTGGAGGAGGGAGTTTCTCTACCCTGAGAGTGGTGGGGGCTCTCTTTGACTTCCAGGTTAGAGGGAGGTCTCCCCTCCTAAAATGGGGAGTCCACTCTAATCTGGGTGTGATGGTGGATCCTCCTGACACCCTGGTGAGAGGGGGTCTCCTCTCCTGAATGGAGGAGTCATCTCCACCCTGGGTGCAGTGGGGCTTCCCCCCAAACCTAAGTGAGAGTGGGGTCTACTTTCAAGGAGGTATGTTCTGGGTGCTCCTTCAGACACCCAGGTGAGGGGGTCTCCCCTTCAGGAGAGAGAAGTCCCCTCTATCCTGGGTGTACTTGGGGCTCCCCCAGACACTCAGGTTATGGGGGGTCTCCCCTCCTGGAGGAAGAAGTTTCCTCTACCCTGGGTACGGTATAGGCTTCTCCCAATACCCAGTATAGAGGGGGTTCTCCCCTTCTAGAGAGGGGAGTCCCCTCTACCCTGGGTGCAATGGGGGCTCCCCTGGACACCCATGTTAAAGGGGAGTTTCCTCTCCTAGAAGGAGGAGTCCCCTCTATCCTGGTTGTGGTGGGGGCTCCCCTGACACCCAGGTGAGAGAGATGTCTCCCCTCCTGGATTGGGGGAGTGCCCTCCATCCTGGGTGTATTGTGGGCTCCCCTCAAAACCCATGTGAGAGGAGGTCCCCCCTTTTAGAGGGGGAGTCCCTCCATACTGGGTGTGGTGGGGGCAACCAGCTGACAGGGGTTCCCTCCCTCATGGAGAGGGGAGTCCCCTCCACCTAGGATTCAGTGTGGGTTCCCCCAACTCCCAGGTGAGAGGGGTCCCCTTTTGTGAAGTGGGGAGTCTCCTCTACCCTAAGTGCGATGGGATAGGAGCTCCCTCCGATACCCTGGTTATAGAGGTCTCCCCCTTGGAGTGGGGAGTTTCTTCTATTCTAGGTGCGGTTGGGGCTCCCCATGACACCCAGGATAGTGGGGTCTTTCTCCTGAAGGGGGGAGTCTCCTCTACCATGAGTGTGATGGTATAGGAGCTTCCTGGAAACCCAGGTTAAAGAGGTCTCCCCTCCTTGTGGGGATAGTCCTCTGTACCCTGAGAGAAGAGGGGACTCCCCCCAACACCCAATTAGAGGGGGGCCTCAGCTCCTGGATGGGGGAGTCTCCTCTAACCTGTGTGCAGTGGGGGCTCCCCCTGACACCCAGGATAGAGTGGGGTCTCCCTTCCTGGAGTGGGGAGTCCCTCTACCCTGGGTGCGATGATATATGAGCTCCACGTGACACCTAGGTTAGAGGGGTCTCCTCCCTGGAGGAGGGAGACCACTCTAACCTCGTTGTGGTGGAGGCTCCCCACGAAATCCAGGGTAGTGGGGTCTCCTCCTCTGGAGGCAGGAGTTTCCTCTACCACGTGTGGGATTCTATACGAGCTTCCTCTGACACCCAGGTTAGAGGGGTCTCCTGTCTTGGATAGGGGATTCCCCCTTCTTGGGTGCGGTGGGGGCTCCCCCTGACACTCAGGTTAGAGTGGGGTCTCCCTTCTGGAGTGGGGTGTCCCCTCTACTGTGGGTGCAGTAGGAGATCCCTCCGACATCCAGGTGAGAGTATGGTCTCCGCTTCAGGAGGGGGGAGTCCCCTCTACCGTGTGTGGGGTGGGAGCTCCACCTGACACCCAAGTGAGAAGGGGGTTTCCCCTCCTGGAGGGGGGAGTCCCCGCTACCCTGGGTGTTGTGGGGACTCCCCAGACACCCAGGTGAGAGGTAGGTCTCCCCTCCTGGAGGGGGAAGTCACCTCTACCCTGGGTGCAGTGGGGGCTTTCCCTGAGACCCAGGTTAGAAGAGGGTCTCCCCCCTGGACGGGGGAATTCCCTTCACCCTGACTGCGGTAAGGGCTTTTATGGAGACACAAGTGAGAGGTGTCTTGCCCCTAGAGTGGGGAGTCCTCTCCACCCTGGGTGCAGTGGGGTCTCCCCCTGAGACCCAGGTTAGAATGTTCTCTCCCCTGGATGGAGAAGTCCCCTCACCATGGGTACGGTGGGGGCTCCAGCTGAGACCCAAATTAGAGGGGTCCCCTCCCTTCACCCTGGGTGTGGTGGGACTCCCCATGAGACCCAGGTTAGAGGGGTCTCCTCCCTGGACGGGGGAGTCCCATCTACCCCGGGTTTCTATGGTAGTTCCCCCAGAGACCCAGTTTAGAGGAGTCTCCTCCCTGTATGGGGGTGTCCCCTCCACCCTGAGTGTGGTGGGGTCTCCCACTCAGACTCAGCTAAGAGGGGTTTTTCCACTTGAGGGTGGAGCCCCCTCCACCCTGGGTACAGTGGGGGCTTCCCCTGAAACCCAGGTGAGAGGGGTTACCCCCATCCTGGAAAGGGGGCATCTTCTCCACCCTGGTTATGGTAAGGCTCCCGGCCAACCCAGGTGACAGGAGTTCCCCCATCCTGGGGTAGTCTCCTACACTCTTGATGTGGAGGGGGGACCCCTGACACCCAGATGAGAATGGGGTCTCACTTCATTCAGGTGAGAGTCCCCTCTATCCTGGGTGTCCTTGGTGCTCCTTCCAACATGCAGAGAGGGGGGGATTGCTCCTTCAAGAGTGAGGAGTCCCCTCTACCCTGTGTGGGGTGGGGTCTCCCCCTAACACCAAGGTGAGAAGGGAGTCTCCTCTCCTGGAAGGGAGAGAACCCTCTACCCTGGGTGCAGTGGGGCCTCCCCTCAACACCCAGGAGAGAGGGTGTCTCCCTTCCTGAAGGGGGTGTTTCCTGCACCCTGGGTGCAGTGGGGTTCTCCCTGATACCCTGTGAGAGGGGTCCCCTGCTTTTGGATGGGGGAGTCCCTTCCACCCTGGATGTGGTGGGAGCTCCCCAAGACACCCAGGTGAGAAGTGTACTCCCTTTGGAAGGGGAGGAGTCACCTTCATCCTGGGTATGGTGTGGGGTTTCCCTTGTCACCCAGATGAGAAGGGTCTTGGAGGGTGAGTCCTCTCTATCCTGGGTGTGGTGATGGCTCCCCCCAAAACCCAGGTGAGAGTGATCCCCTCCTCCTGAACGGGGGGAGTCCTCTCCACCCTTGGTGCGGTGGGGGCACCCCCAAACCCCTATTGAGAGGAGTCTCTCCCACTGAAGGGGGAGAATCCCTCTAACCTTGGTGTGGTGTGGGCAATGCTGACACCAAGGTGAGAGCGGTCCCCCACTCCTGGAGGAAAAGAGTCCCCTCCACCCTAGGTACGGTGGGGGCACCCTCTGACACCCAGGTTAGAGGGGGTTCTCCACTCTTGGAGCATAGAGTCCTTTCTATCCTGGATGCTTGGGAGATCCCGCCAACTACCCAGGTTAGAGTGGGGTCTCTGCTCCTGGAGTGGGTGTCCCATCTACCAAGAGTGCAGTGGGCGCCCCTGACACCCAGGTTAGAAGGGTTTTTCCCCTCCTGGAGGGTGAAGTCCCCTCTACCCTGTGTGCAGTGGGGGCTCACCTCAACCCCCAGATGAGAGGGACTTCTCTTCTGCTGAAGGGGGGAGTCCCCTCTATCCTGGGTGCGTTGGGGTCTACCCTGACACCCAGGTGAGAAGGGGGTCTCCACTACTAGAAGGGGGATTCCCCTCTAACCTGGGTGAAGTGGGGGCTCCCCTTGACACCTAGGTGAGAGGTGTCCACCCCTTCCTGGAGGGGGGAGTCCCATTCACCCTGGGTAAAGTGGGGGCTTCTCTCAACACCCTGGTGCGAAGGGTCCCCGACTCCTAGAGGGTGGGCCTCTCCTCTACCCTGGGTGCAGTGGAGGCTCCACCCAACACACAGGTTAATGGGGTCCCCCCCTCATGGAGGGAGGAGGTCCTCTTCATCCTGGGTGAGGTAGGGGCTCCCAACACACAGGTGAGAGGAGTGCCCCATCCCTCCTGGAGGAGGGAGTCCCTCCCATCCTGGGTGTGATGGGGGCTCCCCACAACGGCTAGATGAGAGGGTTTTCCCCACTCCTGAAGCGGGGGAGTCCTCTCCACCCTTGGTGCTTGGAGGCTCCCTCCAACACCCAGGTGAAAGGGGTCATCCCCCTCCTGGAGAGTGGAGTCCCCTCCACTATGGGTGCAGTGGGGTTTCCTCCCGACACCCAGGTGAGAGGGGTCCCCCCCTCTTGGAGGGGGGGAGTCCTCTCCACTTTGGGTGCAGTGGGAACTTCCCCCAACACCCAGGTGAGAGGGGTACCCCCTTAGTGAAAATGGGGACTCCCCTCAACCCTGGGTACTGTGTGGGGTTCCCCCAACACCCAGGTGAGAAGGGTACCCTCCTATTGGAGGGGAGTGTCCCCTCCACCCTGGGTGCAGTGGGGGCTCCCCCTGAAACCCAGGTGAGAGTGATCCCCCTCTCCCGGAAGGGGGGAGTCCTCTCCAACCTTGGTGCAGTAGGGGCACCCGTGACCCCCAAGTGAGAGGGGTCTACCCCAATGAAGGGGAGGTGGCAACGCCGACACCAAGGTGAGAGGGGTCCCCAACTCCTGGAGGGGAAGAGTCCCCTCCATCCTGGGTGTAGTGGGGGCTCCCTCTGACACCCAGGTTAGAATGTGGTCTCCACTCTTGGAGTGGGGAGTCCCATCTACCCAGGTGCTGTGGGGGCTCCCCCTGACACCTAAGTTAGAAAGGTTTCACCCCTCTTGGAGAATGGAGTCCTTTCTACCCTGAGTGTGGTGGGGGCTCCCCTCAACCCCCAGGTGAGAGGGACATCTCTTCTGCTGAAGAAGGGATTCCCCTCTACCCTAGGTGCGCTGGGGGCTCTACTTGACACCCAAGTGAGAGGTGTCACCCCCTCCAGGAGGGGGGAGCCCCATCCACCCTGGGTGCGGTGGGGGCTCCCATCAACACCCAGGTGAGAGGGGTCCTCGACTCCTGGAGGGTGGGCGTACCTTCTACACTGGTTGCGGTGTCGGCTCCACCTGACATGCAGGTGAGAGGGATCTCCCCTTCATGGAGGGGGGCTCCCTCCCACCCTGGGTGCAGTGGGGGCTCCCCCTGACATTCAGGTGAGAGGGTTTCCCTCCTCTGGATGGGGGGAGACCCCTCCACCCTGGGTATGGTGGGAACTCTCCTCAACATCCAGGTGAGAGGAGTCCTCCCTCCTGCAGGGGGGCAGTTTTCTTTATCTTGGGTGCGGTGGGGGCTACCCTCCGACACCCAGGTGAGAGGGGCCCCACCCCTCCTGGAGGGGAGGCATCTTCTCCACTCTGTTTGCTGTTGGGGCTCCCCCCAATACCCAGGTGAGAGGGTTCCCCATCTCCTGGAGGAAGGGAGTCACCTCCACTCTAGGTGCGGTGGGTTACCCACTGACAACCAGGTGAGATGAATTACCCCTACCTGGAAGGGCAGAATCAGCCCCACCCTTGGTGCGGTGGGGGCTCACCCAGAGAGCCAGGTTAGAGGGGGGTCTCCCCTCCTGGAGTGGGGAGTCCCCTCTACCCTGGGTGTGGTGGAGGATCCCCAGACATCCAGGTTAGAGGGGGTCTCCCCTCCTGGATTGGGGAGTGCCCTCTAACCTGAGTGCCATGGGGGCTTCCCCTGACATCCAAGTTAGAGTGGGGGTCTCCCCTCCTGGAGGGAGGATTCCACTCTGCCCTTGTTGTGGTGGAGACTTCCGAAGACACCCAGGTTAGAGAAAGGTCTTTCCTCCTGGAGCAGGGAGTCCCCTCCACCCTGGGTGCAGTGGGAGCTCCACCAGACACCCAGGTTAAAGGGGTCCCTTCCCTCCTAGAGAGAGAGTCCCCTCAACCCTGGGTGTGGTGGTGGCTCCCCCCAACATCCAGGTTAGAAAGGTCACACCCCCAGAGGGATGAGTCCCCTGTTCTTTAGTTGCTATGGTATACCAGCTCCCCCTGACACCCAGTTTAGAGGGGTCGTCCCCCTGGAGGGTGGAGTCCCCTGTACACTAGGTGCTGTGGTATTCGAACTCCCCTCAACCCCCAGGTTAGAGGGGTCTCCTGGTGGACAGGAGAGTCCCCTCTACATTGGGTGTGGTGGGGGCTCCCCACGACACCTAGGATAGTGGGGTCTCCCCCCTGGAATGGAGAGTCCCCCCTACCCTGGCTGTGGAGGTATATGAGCTCCCCCAACACCCAGTTTAGAGGGTCTACTCCCTGGAGGGGTTGGTCCCCTCTACCCTGGGAGCGGTGGGGGCTCCCCTTGACACCAAGGATAGAGGGGGTCTCCACTTCTGGAAGGTGGAGTCCCCTCTACCCTGGGTCCAGTGGGGCTCCCATCAAAACACAGCTTAGAGCAGGTCTCCCCTCTCTGAGTGGGAAGTCCCCTCTACCTTTGGTGCAGTGGGGCTCCCCCCAACACCCAGGTTAGAAGAAGAACTCACCCCCTGGAGGTGGGAGTATTCTCCACCCTGGATGCTGTGGGGGCTCCCACTAAGACCCAGATTAGATTGTTCTTTTTGGAGGGGGAAGTCCCCTCCACTATGGGTGTGGTGGAGGCTCCCCCAAGACCAAGGTTAGAGGGATTTCCCCCCTGGAGGGGGAGTCCCCTCCACCCTGGGTGCAGTGGGGGATCCCCTCAAGACCCAGGTGAAAGGGTGTCTTCCTCTCCAAGTGGGGAGAGTCCCCTCCACCCTGGAGGTCGGCATACCCTCCACCCTGGGTGTGGTAGGAGCTCCCTCCCAGACCCAGGTGAGAGGGGTCTCTCTCCTGGAGGGCCAAGTCCCCTCCACCCTGAGTGTGGTGGGGGCTCTCCCAGAGACCCAGGTTAGAGGGGTCTCCTACCTAGATAGGGGAGTCCCCTCCACCCTAGTGTGGTGGGGACTCCCACCCAGACCCAGGTTAGAGGGGTCTCCACCCTGGAGGGTGGAGTAACCTCCACCCTGGGTGCCTGGGGCTCCCTCCCAGACCCAGGTTAGAAGAGTCTCTCTCCTGGAGGCCCCTCCACACTGGGTGTGGTGGGGGCTCTCCACAACACCAAGGTTGAAGGGGTCTCCCCCCTGGAGGGCAGAGTCCCCCCCCACCCTCTGTGAAGTGGGTCTCCCCCCCACACTATGGTTGCAGTGGTCTCCCATCTGGAGGGCGGAGTCTGCTCAACACTGGGTGCAGTGGTGGCTCCCCCTGATACCCAAGTGAGAGGAGGGTCTTCCCTGCTGGATGAGGAGTCCCCTCTACCCTGGGTGCAGTTTTGGCTCCTCCAGTCATCCAGGTGAGAGGGGCTTGACCCCTCCTGGAGACTCCTGGAGGAGTCTGGAGGGGGAGTCCCCACTACCCTGGGTGTGGTGGGGGCTCCCCAAGACACCCAGTTTACAGGGGTCTCCCCCTGGGAGGAGGGAGTCCCCTCCAACTTGGGTGCAGTGGGGACTTCCCGCGACACCTAGGTTAAAGTGCTCTCCACCCTGGAGGGGAGAGTCCGCTCCACCTAAGGTGTGATGGGGGCACCCCCTGTCACCTAGGTTAGAGAGGTATCTCTCCTGGAGGGGGGAGTCCCCAGACCCTGGACTATGGTATTCGAGCTCCCCCTGACACCCAGATGAGAGAGGTCTCCTCCCTGGAGGGGGGAGTCCATTCAACCCTGTGTACGTGGGAGCTCTCCTCGACATCCAGGTGAGAGAGGTCTCTCCCCTGGAGGGAGGAGTTCCCTCAACCCTGGGTGTGGTGGGAGGTCTCCCCGACATCCAGGTGAGAGGGGTATCTCCCCTGGAGGGGAGAGTCCCCTTGACCCTGAGTGTGGTGGGAGCTTCCCCCAACAACTAGGTGAAAGGGGTCTCCCCCCTGGAGGGGTGAGTCCCCTTGAAACTCAACGCAGTGGGAGTTCCCCCCGCCACCAAGTTAAGGGGTGTCCCCCTCAGAAGAGGTGAGTCCTTTGACCCTGGGTGCAGTGGGGGCTCCCCCAACACCCAGGTGAGAGGGTCTCCTCCCTGGAGTTGCGAGTCCCCTTGACCCTGGGTGCGGTAGGAGCTTTCCCCAACACCCAGGTGAAAGAGGTCTCCCCCCTGGAGTTTTGAGCCGCCTCAACCCTGGGTGCGGTGGGAGCTGTCCCTGACACCCAGGTTCTAGGGGTCTCTGCCCTGGAGGGGTGAATCACCTCTACTTTGGGTGCGACGGTATACAAGCTCCTATCAACACCCAGGTAGAGGGGTCTCTGCCTTGTAGGGGGGATTCAACTCAATCCTGGGTGCAGTGGAAGCTCCCCACACCCAGATTCGAGGGGTCTCCACCCAAGAGGGGTGAGTCCCCTTGAACATGGGTGCCATGGTATATGAACTCCCCCCGACACCCAGGGTAGAGGGTTTTCCCCCTGTAGGGTCGAGTTCCCTCGACCCTGGATGCAATGATACACGAGTTCCCCACAACACCCAGGTTAGAGGGTTCTCACCCATTGAAGGGGGGGGTCAACTCCACCCTGGGTGTGGTGGGGGCAACCTTGACACCAAGTTTTTTTTCCTTATTTTTTATTTTTATTTTTTTTAGTCATACATGACAGCAGAATATATTTTGACATATGATACATACATGGAATGTACATAAATCAATCATATTGTCTATTCTATTCTGCTGCCCTTCCTATCCTCCCTACTCCTCCCCTCCTCTCCTATCTTTTCTCTCTATCCAATATAATGTGACACACTTTTTTTTTTCTTTTTCTCATTACCACATCATACATGTATTCTATATAACAATGAGGTTCTCCTTTCTTCTTTTGTGCAACTCCCCTTCTTCCTCTTTTTCCCTCCCATCTCTCTTTCCTATTTAGTGGTAGTCTTCTTATGATCTTCCTCCCTATCCCATTTTGAGACACCCCCCTTATATCAGAGAAGACATTCTGCATTTGTTTTTTAGGGATTGGCTAACTTCACTTAGCATAATCTGCTCTAATGCCATCCATTTGCCTGCAAATGCCATGATCTTGTTATTTTTTAGTGCCGAGTTATATTCCACTGTGTATAAATGCCACATTTTTAAAATCCATTCATCTATTGAAGGACATCTGGGTTGGTTCCACAGTCTAGCTATTGTGAATTGTGCTGCTATAAACATTGATGTGGCTGTGTCCCTGTAGTATACTCCTTTTAGGTCTTTTGGGTATAGGCCAAGAAGGGGAATAGCTGGGTCAAATGGTGGTTCCATTTCTAGCTTTCCAAGGAATCTCCATACTGCTTTCCATATTGGCTGCACCAATTTGCAGTCCCACCAGCAATGTATGAGTGTACCTTTTTCCCCACATCCTCGCCAGCACTTGTTGTTGTTTAACTTCATAATGGCTGCCATTCTTATTGGAGTGAGATGGTATCTTATAGTAGTTTTAACTTTCATTTCTCTGATTGCTAGAGATGGTGAGCATTTTTTCATGTATTTGTTGATTGATTGTGTATCCTCTTCTGAGAATTTTCTGTTCAAGTCCTTGGCCCATTTGTTGATTGGGTTATTTGCTTTTTTTGTTGTTTAACTTTTTGTGTTCTTTGTATACTCTAGAGATTAGAGCTCCATCTGATGTTTGAGGGGTAAAAATTTGTTCCAGGATGTAGGCTCCCTATTCACCTCACATATTATTTCTCTTGCTGAGAAAAAACTTTTTAGTTTGAATTTGTCCCATTTGTTGATTGGTTTTAATTCTTGTGCTATAGGTGTCTTATTAAGAAATTTAGGGCCTGCCCCCATGTGATGAAGATTCGGGCCAAATTTATCTTCTATTAGATGCAGAGTCTCTGGTCTGATTCCTAGCTCCTTGATCCATTTTGAGTTGACTTTTGTGCATGGTGAGAGAAAGGGATTCTATTTCATTTTGTTGCATATGGATTTCCAGTTCTCCCAGCACCATTTGTTGAAGATGCTATCCTTTCTCCATTGAATGGTTTTACACCTTTGTCTAATATAAGGTAGTTGTAATTTTGTGGATTTGTCTCTGTGTCCTCTATTTTGTACCATTGGTCTACCAGCCTGTTTTGGTGCCAGTACCATGCTGTTTTTGTTACTATTGCTGTATAGTATAGTTTAAAATCTGGAATTGCAATACCACCAGTTTCACTCTTCCTGCTTAGAATTACTTTATCTATTCTGGGTCTCTTGTTTTTCCAGATGAATTTCATGATTGCTTTTTCTATTTCTGCAAGGAATGTCATTGAGATTTTGATGGCAATTGCATTGAATCTGTAAAGTGCTTTTGGTAATATGGCCATCTTAATAATATTAATTCTACCAATCCATGAGCAAGGGAAATCCTTCCATCTTCTAAGATCTTCTTCTATTTTTTTCTTCAGGGTTCTGTAGTTTTCATTGTATAGCTCTTTCACCTCTTTTGTTAAGTTGATTCCCAGATATTTTATTTTTTTGAGGATATTGTGAATGGAGTAGTTGTCCTCATTTCCATTTCAGAGAATTTGTCACTGATATATAGGAATGCCTTTGATTTATTGGTATTGATTTTATATCCTGCCACTTTGTTGAATTCATTTACTAGTTCTAGAAGTTTCTTGGTTGATTTTTTTGGGTCTGCTAGGTATAGGATCATGTCATCTGCAAATAGTGCTAATTCAAGTTCTTCTTTTCCTATATTTATGCCTTTAATTTCTTTCATCTGTCTAATCTCTCTGGCTAGTGTTTCAAGAACTATGTTGAATAGAAGTGGTGAATATTCAACTATGTTGAATAGAAGGTTTGAAGGGGGTTTCCCTCCTGGAGTGGGGAGTCCCTTCTACCCAGGGTGTGGTGGAGGCTCCCCCCAACACCCAGGTGAGAATAGGGTCTCCCTTCTTAGTGGGGGGAGTCCTCTCTACACTGGGTGCAGTCAGGCACACCATGACACCCAGATTAGAGGGAGATCTTTCCTCCTGGAGGGGGGAGTCCCCTCTACTCTTGGTTTGGTGTAGGCTTACCCCAATACCAAGGTTAGAGGGGGTTTCCACTCCTAGAGTAGGGAGTCCCCTCTCTCATGGATGCCATGGGGGCTTCCCCCTACACCCAGGTTAGAGGCCCCTCTAACCTGGGTCTTCAGGGAGCACCCAAGGCACACAGTGTGATGGGGACTCCCCCATTCATGGGGGAGACCTCTCTAACTGGGTATGGGGGGAGCCCCATCTCACTCAGGGTGCAGTGGGAGCTCCACCTGACACCCAGTTAGAGGGGTCTTCCTCCAAGAAGGGGGACTCCACTCCACCCTGTGTGCAGTGGGGGCTCCACCAGACACCCAGTTTATAGGGGTCTTATCATGGGAGGAGAGTGTCCTTTCCACCCTGGTTGCAGTGGGAGCTCACCCCGACACCCAGGTTAGAGGGGTCTCCTCCCTGGAGGAGAGAGATCCCTCCACCCTAGTTTTGGTGGTGGCTCCCCCTGACAACCAGGTGAGAGGGGTCTTCCCCCTGGAAGGGGGAGTCCTTTTGACCCTGGGTGTGTTGGGAGCTCCCCCTGTCACCCCAATTCGAGGGGTGATTCCCCTCGAACCTGTGTGCTATGGTACACAAGTTCCCCCCAACACCCAGTTTATAGGGGTCTCCCCATTGGAGGAGGGAGTCCCCTCAACCCTAGGTACCAAAGGAGCTCCCCTGACCCCCAGGTTCATGGGGTTTCCTCCCTGTAGGTTCGAGTCCTCCGACACTGAGTGTAATGGTATATGAGCTCCCCCTGACACCCAGGTTAGAGGGTTCTCCCCCTATAGGGGGCAATGCACTCCACTGGGTGCAGTGGGGGCACCCCAACACCTAGGTTTGAGGGGGCTCTCCCTTCCTGGAGATGGGAGTCCCTTCTACCCTAGGTTAGTTTAGCCCACGGCCAGCACAGACTTCATAAATGAAGGTTCAGTACATGATAAATCTCTAGGGAGCTTTGAATTAAAGCGACAGACTCTAATTACCTTTAAACCAGCTCCAGAATGGCTTCTCCTACCTCCAAGCTCAAGCTACCTAGTATGGTAGTGAGGTTTACTGAAGAGGAGAGAGAGAGAGAGAGAGAGAGAGAGAGAGAGAGAGAGAGAGAGAGAGAGAGAGAGAGAGAGAGAGAGAGATATGAAGATTAAGGGGGGCAGGGGGGCAGTGTCCAAAGGTCATGGGCAACGATTGGGTCTTTGGGGCAGTGGCCAGATACACCTCCACATGAACAAGTCCTAGGACCTGAGAAGGGTGGGGAAAGCTCTTGACACAAGATGTGTCTAAGTGCCTCTCACCCAGCCAGGGAGGTAACTCAAATCACATGTGAGGATGGCGTCCCACATATACCCCCTTTATTCTTTTAAAAAGCAGGTGATGATTTACTCTCTTGAGTCTCTGCACTCTCGCTCTGAAGACTCGCCATCCTATAATTATAACACACACAAAAAGAATTAACAGCAAAGAGAACAATGCAATAATGTACCAGGCTGAGTGTTTAAGAATGTTTCCTTTAATATTTGATTAGCTAAAGAAGAAGGATCTGAAAAATCAGCTCTATTATTTTAAACATCTTGGATATGATGATGGAGTTCCAAAAGATCCAAGCTATTATTATTATTTTGACAAATACCCAACAAATGGTTTTAAAACTTCTCCCAATCCCAGAGAGAAGCATTGTACTTGTCAGCTGTAACACACTCATATTTATAACTTATGTGGCATTTAAGCCTTTCTTTAAACTTCAAAGCCAAAAGTTCATTACCTACATTTATAACAGTAGCCTCTAAGGTATTTAACTTAGTATCAATTCTTTTATCAATATTTACTTGATTGTTCAGAGCCCTGAAAGTATTTTGACCTAAATTTTTAAGAAATTTTGCATGTTAAATATTTTGAGATAAAGTCACCAAAGCTATGACTGTGGATTCAATGAAAGAAACCAAGGCTATAACTACCACAATTATAATTCCAAAGGCATGTTTAGGTCTTATTAGCTGGGTATGGATTTGTTGTAAAACTTGAAAACCAGCATCAGGGTACCATGGCTCTGAAATATTGTCTTTTTTTGCAATAAAACAAAAGAGGGATGATGAAGTACAAGCACTCCTTTTCCTCTATTATATCTAGTAATACAATTGGCTAGGTTACATTTGTCACATGTTACAACATATCTGTCATCTATCCATTTAACTTTTACATTTCCAATGATTAAAACATAAGGAGATTGGACACAGGCTCGTAAGCCATAGCAAGAACCTTCCTTACAGCTTGTGCCAACAAATTTCGGTAAAAGCTTGTCTGTAAAATTTAAAAACTCTGAGGCAGCAATTAAGTGCCAAACATCCTTTTGAATACCACCTTCACTGTAGGTCAAAATATGGTAACAAATCCTGCAGGTGTCATAGCAGAACTTTTTTGTAATTGTCTTTTATCAATTTTTGGAGACCAATCTAAAATATACCCACTATCTTTAGACACCTTATATTGCACTGGAAAGGTATTTACACAATCTATCCATCTAGGAAAGGTGCCAATTTCCATTACAGAAATATTAGGACAATGAGGTATTCGTGGAGGTTTTGTAGAAATGACTGGTTTGTTATGGGAAAGTCCCATTTTGATCACTGATCTAGTATAAGGTTTTAAGTCTCCATAAATAGTATGATTAATTAGTTTTGGTCTCCCAATCACTATGTTTTACTCAAATGATACTCTGAGGTAGCCAGCATGTTTATCGTGGGACCAACACAAAGGTAATTGGGCACTGTAGTCAGAATAATTAAATCTAGTCACATGATTGGGAGTAATATGAGTGTCTGTAAATCCCCCCATCATGAATGAGTCATTAGTAAACACTGGAATAGATTCTCCAGTCCATACAGCTGGGTGTACCAGGGGTGGATCTGGGAAATTTTTCCAGTGTTCACTAGACTCCCTTTTACCTGACAGCCCAGCAGGGCAATCACTGTAGCTACCATCATCAATGGGATCTTATTTCTCCCTAGGAGTTGAATCATTCGTGAAGTGTGTGTTGTCAGCTTTTTCACAACTTCCCATGAGATCAGCTTTTCAGCTGAGTCTTGATGGGTCATCTTCATTCTTCTTTGATATCTCTTCCTTTTTGAGGGAAGGCTTCTCCAGGTCGATTTTCAGTTGCATGAATCTTGGTTCTTTCTCCTCCATGTCTGATTACACATTCAGGCACCCAGATAGGACGGAAAGCACCTTCTGGAAAAATACAAGCATGACCTTTGCCCTACATAATCACTGGATCTGGGCCTTTCCATTGACCAGTCTGTATGTCTTTCCACAAAACTCGGCCTAAAGGGCCTGTTGCTGTGGAAGACACATGTCTCTCAGCTGCAGTGTGACCTTCTGTGTCACAATTTTTAAAATTTAAAACAAGCAAGGCATGAATGAGGTTATTTTGGTGAGTCATAAACCTATCCTCCCTTTTAATTTTTGTAATTGCAGCCTAATAGATAAATGAGCTCATTCTACAATGGCTTGACCATGGGGATTATAAGGAATTCCTGTTTATGGACAATTCGAAACTCTTGACAAAATTGTTGAAAAGAAGAACTTACATCAGCTGGTTCATTATCTGTTTTAATCTGTAAAGCACATCCTAACACAGCAAAGGCTGCTAGGCAATGAGAAATTACATGTTGAGTATTTTCCTTTGTTCGTGCTGTGACAAAAAAAAAATGAGTCTGGAATGTGTATTAACTATTATGTGTACATAACATTGCTTACCAAATTGAGGAATATGAGTTACATCCATTTTCCATAATTGATGTGGTCTTAATCCATGGGGATTTACCCCTGATAGCAGAGATGGAGTATGTATAACACACTTGGGGTAGTGACTTATAATTTGATGAGCTTGTTCTCTGGCAATATTATTTTTTTTACATAAACTAGAAGCACTGTGATGATGGAAAGAATGTGAAGTTTGTTCACAATAATATGGAAACATTTGTTGACAAATAGCTACCAATTTATCAATTTTATCATTACCTGAAGTTAAAGGTCCTGGAAGATTAGTATGAGTTCATATGTGTCTTATGAAACATGGGTATTTTCGCATTTGCACCACCTTTTGTAGATTATGAAATAATTTAAATTGCTCTTATGATGAGGTATATCCAATAACTGAAGTTTCAATATTTTTGGTAACTCCAACTGCATTTAAGCTGTTAGCATAAATATTAATAGGCTCATTTGTAAAGTAATTTAAGGGAAAAATGAGAGCTTGTAGCTCTGCTCTTTAGGCAAAAGTGTATGAGGTTTATATTACCTCTGTGTGAACATGGTTATAAAACCCTGCTTTACCTGAGCTTGAGCCATTGGTGAACACTTTTAGGGCTCCACCTTTGGGCTGCGAAATCTTTGGAAAAATAAGCGGTGTTATTGATGCAAATTGAATAACTTTATCACGAGGATAATGGCTTTCTATCTGACCAGGAAAATCAGCAAAAGCTATTTGCCATAAAAGCTATTTGAGGCTTGAACAAGCCAATTATTTTGTTGAACAGAAAATGGAATAATTATAATATCAGGTTCAGAACCAACTAGTTGTAAAACTCTCGTTCTACTTTTTATTACTAATTGAGCAATAGAGTCATGAAAAGGAGAGTGGGCTAAACGAATCCAGTCAATAACTCCCAATCTTTGCCATATAGATCCTGTGGGTGCATGAGCAGTTGGAAATGTTAATAAATATACCAGCCCTTGAGAATTAATTCTAGTAAGTTGTGCATTTTTAATTGCAATTTTAACCTCTTTTTAAAGCTGTTCTATCCTCTATTGTCAATCAACGAAGAGAAGTTGGAGAAGGATCTCCTTGTAATATCTGGAATAAAGTACTTAAATCAGAAGTAGTTAGTTTTAAGGATGGCCTCAGTCAATTGATATATCCTAATATATTTTGAAAATAATTAAGGGTATTGTAACTCCTTAACTTTTATCTGTAGATTTTGAGGGCAGATTATACATCCTTGAATTATCTGACCCAAATATTGAAAGGGAGGCATCTTTTGTATCTTTTGAGGAGCAATGTACAAACCCATTGCTGTAAGTGAATCCTCTAACTGAGTAAAAGTTTCTGAAAGTACTTCTGGATTAGCATAAGCCAATAATACATCATCTATGAATGAATAATATATGCATCAGGAAAGTTATTTTTATTTGACTTATCACTTGACCCACACATTTTTGACATAAAGTTGGACTGTTACGCATTCTTCGAGGCAAAACTTTCCAGCAATATCTCTTAACTGGTTCTTTAAAATTAATTGCTGGGACATTGAAAGCAAAATTTTTACAATCCTCAGGATGCAACTTTATTGAGAAAAAACAATCTTTTAGATCTATTACCATTACACTATAATTTAAAGGAATGGGTGTAGGAGAAGGAAGTCCAGGCTGTAATGATCCCATTGGCTGAATTGCATGGGCTATTGCCCTTAAATCTTGTAGTAACCTTCAATTGCCTGACTTTTTCTTAATATCAAAAATGAGGATGTTCCAAGGACTAAGTGTTGATTCTATATGACCAGCCTGAAGCTGTTCCTCAACCAACATATAAATTATCTTAAGTTTTTCCCCAGAGATGGGCAACTGAGAAACCCATATAGGCTCTTCAGTGAGCCTGTTGATTTTTTCTGCTGTCTTTTGGACTGGGGAGACACTCAGTGCCCCTAGTAAAAATTTTGGTATGGAGCATTCACTAAACTCTGTCGAGGAGTCTGGTATGTAAGCAGATGCTCATCCTGATAATCTCTTTCATTATCTCCAGGAACAAACCCTTGATTAATTTCCTCAAATGATCTCATAGAATTTGGAGTTATTAATAATAATCCTATTTTGCTTAATATATCTCTTCCACATAGATTTACTGGTTATGGCTTACTCAAAATATACTTCATAAAACTTTACTAACTTTAAATTTTTTAAATGTCTGGTCAGCTTCCTGTTGTCGTGCACATGTTCTTTTAGGCACTCTAGCTTCTGGGGGATAGCAGAATCTTCATGTTTTTTGAGGTGTTCAAAAGTGCTTAACTCTAGGTGAGCCTGCTCAATTTTATACCACAAGTCATTCAACTGTTTCATGAGCCCCATAGCATGAGATTGATAACCTCCAAGCAAAATTTTCATCTTCTTTTCCATTTTTGCAGGTCTCTCAGCTTTTTCATCATGTGACCCCTTTTTATCTCAAGCCTCTTTTCAAGTGATTCAATTCTATCCTTTTTGTTAGCTAGATTAGCCCATGTATAGCGGCTCTGCCCAGGAAGATATAAAACTTGACTGTAGCATTTTTCCCATACCTGGTTATAAGCTTCACTGGAGAGTTCTCCATGGCTCATTCCTTGTTTTACCACTTCCATCACCTGCACCAGAAAATCTTGGGCCTTTTTCAGCTCTTTTTTGGAGAACTTTTCATAAGGGTTATGTTCCAGATAAGCAATGTGCACAGAATTGTTAGTACCAAATACAACAGTTTTTCCTTTTTTATTTCCAGATGGCTCATAGGGATGATGTAGAAGGTTATAATGAAGCATTGTAATCATTTCTTTTTTGATTATTTCTTCACTTTTCTTAAATCTATTAGAGGTGGTTCTATATTTAAGGGTTTTAGAATAGTTTCATTTACTTCAGATGGTCTTGGCAAATCTTTCTGGACAGCTTTGTGTATTCGTTTCATTTCCTTTACCTGCTCTGCATCTCTTATGGCCTGCTTTAGAGCATCCACGTCAGCAGCATCTTCAATGTAAGTATCATCCACTTTCCAGTCTTTGAGCTCCTTCTCAGCATTTTCAGGTAAAACAATTTCAAAATCATTCTTAGGGGAAGGAAGTCCCAACAACCCTAATCAGAGATGTTCACGAGATTCTCTTTCCATCTGTTTCACATAAGAGGGATCACTATAGTCTGCCATTCCATCTTCTGGATTAATGTTTAATTTGTCTCTGAGTTCTACCTGGGGTAGAATTAGTAACTGGTTTAGGGGTTGTTCCACTCCTGGGAGTCAGTCCTTTGGCTCCATTAGAAGAAGTCCTGAATGGAATAGAAAGAACTGTGTTTGGAGTCTGTACAACTTGCCTCTGTGGAGTCATGCCTGAGAAGTCACTCTCATGCAATGGGGTATTAAGTCAACCTTTTAATGGGGTGTCCACATTGGTCAAGGCCATGAGGTTCTTGGCTTCCTGCAGAATTCTGTCCTGGGAAGCTTGTGCTCAGGGTGTTCTAAGAGCAATGCTATTGTTGGTGACATTGTACTCAGACAAAAGAGTACTGGAAGCAGAGTTTGTTATGCCAGGTTCCTCAGCAGTCTGAAGTGCAATTTTACTTGCTTGGACTACTTTTACAACTTCCTGAAGTTCTGCATCTGAAATCTGAGGAGCAGGAAGAACTAGTTTGCTTCTCTTTTTAGTAAATTCAGAAACACCACTAGTTTGAAGAATAGCTGATGGCAAATCAGATTCTTTTTTCCTTTTCAAATGCTGTTTTTTCCCCTATCTCTTCCTTCTTTTTCAGATCTTAGCTCCCCATCAAGAACCTGTTATCTTAATTTCCTAAAATCTGCATCAAGGGACTGGTAGTTTTCCTCAGAAGTATCATAAAAACCAAGAGCAGGTTTTTTTTTTTTCCAAATGGGAATTCAGCATTATAATCAACCCCTCTCTTCTTTTTTCTTTTCTTCTGAATTTCTATGCCAGCTGCTCGAAGTTCTCTTCTTTTTTGAAGGGCAGCAAGATGCCTTGCTTCTTCCAATTGTTTCCCTCTTGGCCTTCTTTCCCTGAGTATTAGCCAGGTGGGCTCTAGCTTCAGAAAGCATCTCAAGTTCATCCTCATCCATATCAATTGGATCAGGCCGTGCTGTTTTTTTTTTTTTTCTTTCTAGATTTGAATCTATTTCTCCAGGTTTAAGTTTTCATTGATCATCTGTTGTTTCCTCTTCATTGTCTCTTCGGGCAGTTTTGTCCAAGAGAAATTCATAGTGTTCCAAGCACTGGGCTGCTGTTCTTCCAATTATTGGAGCAATAATCCTCCACTGAGTTGGCATCAACTTAGCCAAGTGCAAGAGTTTTTCCTCTTCATCTCTGGACCATTCTGTTTTCTTAATGCTTGGATCCAGCCATTCATACCTCGGTGTTCCTCCACACGCCCCCTTTGATCATAATTCGTGGCATCTTGGCGGCAGAGTGTCCCGGCTGAGAGGAGCTTCCGAAAAGTAGTAACGGCGACTGGGTCACCAGACCCAAAGCCGCCACTTCCTCCAAACTCGACCTTCTGCTTTGAAGATAACTGCACAGGCCCCAGCACAGATTAAATGAAGGTTCAGTACATGACAAATGTCTAGGACGTTTTGAATTAAAAAGTCAGACTCTAATTACCTTTAAACCAGCTCCAGGATGGTTTCTCCTACCTCCAGCCTCAAGCTACCTACTAGGGTAGTGAGGTTTACTGAAGAGGCGAGAGAGAGAGAGAGAGAGAGAGAGAGAGAGAGAGAGAGAGAGAGAGAGAGAGAGAACACTCCAGGGAGTGGACTTTTATTGGGAAACAAAAAATTCTGGGGAAAATACCATCCAATAAAGATTAAGGGGGGCAGTGTCTCAAGGTCAGGAGTGACTATTGGGTCTTGGGGCAGTGGCCAGTCACACCTCCACACGGACAAGCCCTCCGAACTTAGAACGGTGGGGAAAACTCTGGACACAAGATGTGTCTAAGTGCCTCTCACCCAGCCAGGGAGGTAATTCAAATCAGTGCGAGGATGGCCTCCCATAGTTGTGGTGACCAGGGCGCCCCCTGACACCTGGGTCAGAGGGGACATCCATCCTGGAGGGCGGAGTTCCCCCTACCCTGGGTGTGATAGTGAATCAGGTGCCCCCAGATACCCGGGTCAGAGGGGACCTGCACCCTGGAGAGGGGAGTCCCTCCCGCCCTGGTGCCGCAGTGTCCTGAGTGCTCCCCCCAATACCTGGATTAGAGGTGGCCTCCCCCCTGGTAGGTGGAGTCCCCCCTTGGCAAGGGTGGCTGTGTCAATGCACCCCAACACCCGGGTTAGAGGGGACCTCCCCCCTGGATGATTGAGTCCCCTACCCCCTGGGAGTGGCAGTATGGGAGCACCCCGGACACCTGGGATAGAGGGGACCTCCCAACTAGGGGGGAGTTCCCCCTACCCTGGATGCAGTGGTGAACGGGGCAACCCACACACCTGTGTCAGAGGAGACCTTCCACCTGGAGAGGGGAGTCCCCCCAACCCTGGGTGCAGTGTGGTGTGAACAGGGCACCCCCTGACACCCAGGTCAGTGGAGACCTCCCACCTGCAGGGCTGATTCCCTTCCCCCTGTGTGGGGCAGTGTCTGAAGCATTCCCTGACTCCCAGGTTGGAGGGACCTGGCCCCTGGAGGGCAGAATCCCCTATCCCTGGGTGCAGCATTGTCCGTGGAGTCCCCGACACTCAGGTTAGAGGGAACCTTCCTATCCTGCATGTGGTGGTGTCCAGAGCACCCTCCACCCCCGGGTTAGAGGGGACCTCTCCCCTGGAGCTGGGAAGTCCGCACTACCCCAGGTGCAAAGGTGTTCGGAGTGTCCCCCGACAACCGGGTTAGTGGGGACATCCCCATGGAGGGCTGAGTCCCCTCCACCTCGGGTGCAACAGTGTCTGGGGCACCCCCCCCACACACACCTGGGTTAGAGGGGACTTTCCCCCTGGAGGGTGGAATCCCCGCCACACCTGGTGCAGTGGTGTCCCAGATGCCCCTGACACCCTGGTTAGAGGGGTCCCGCTGGAGGGTGGAATCCCTCCCTCCTGAGTGTGGCGGGGTCGCACTGCCCCTTGAGACCCAGAGTGCCCCACGAGTCCCCTCTGACCCTTAGTTTGGTGGTGAACAGGGTGATCCCCACACCCGGGTCAGAGGGGACCTCCTCTCTGGAGGGAGGAGTCCCTTCTACCCTGGGTGTGGTGATGAATTGGCACCCCCCAACACCCAGGTAAGAGGGACCTCCTCCCTTGGGGGGATTCCCCCCTTCCCTGAGTGCGGTAGTGTATGGGCACCCCCTGATACCAGGGTCAGAGAGTACCTCCCCCCATAGTGTGGAGTCCGTTCCCCCCCATTGCAGTGGTGTCGGGGCACCCAAACACTCAGATCACAGGGGATGTCCACCCTGGAGCAGGGAGTCTCCCCTACCCTTGTGAGATGGTGTCCAGAGCGCCCCTATGACACCTGGGTCAGAGGGGACCTCCTACCTGGAGCAGGGAGTTCCCCCTACCCCAGGTGTGGTGGTGTCTGGAGCACCCCCCCCCCCATACGCTAGTCAGAGGGGACTTCCCCCCTGGAGGCGGGAGTGCCCTCGAACCTGGGTGCTGTGGGAGCGCACTCTGACACCCAGGTTCAAGGAGTCTCCCCCCTGGAGGGGGTGTCCCCTCAACCCAAGGTGCGGTTGGAGCTTCCCCCATACCTAGGTTCAAGGAGTCTCCCGCCCTGGAGGGGGTAGTCCCCTCTACCCTGGGTGTTGTGGGAACTTCCCCTGATACCCAGATTCGAGGGGACTCCCCCCAGAAGGAGGGAGTCCACTCTACTCCTGGTGCAGTGTGAGCTCCCTCAGACACCCTGTATTGTGGTGTCTCCCCCATGGAGGGTGGAGTCCCCTCGACCTGGGGGCAGTGAGAACTTCCCCTACACCCAGGTTTGAGAGGTCTCTCACCTGTGTGGAGTCCCATTTACCCTGGGGTTGGTAGGAGCTCACCCTGACACCCAGGTTCAAGGGGTCTCCCCCTTGTAGGTGGGAGTCCCCTTGAACCTGGGGGTGGTGGGAGCTCCCTCTGACACCCAGGGTAGTGAGGTCTCCCACCTAGAGGGTTCCCTCAATACTGGGAGTGGTGAGAGCTCCCTCCAACATACAGGGATTTGGGGTCTCCCCCCTGGAGGGGGAACTCCCCTCAACTCTGTGGGTGAGGGTATACCAGCTCCCGCCTACACCCAGGTTCAAGGGGTCTCCCCTAGATTGGGGAATCCCCTCGAACCTGGGGGCCATGAGAGCTCCTCTGCACACCCACACACTGAAGGGCGTCTCCTCTCGACCCTGTGGACAGTGGCAGCTATTCCGACACCCAGGATTGAGGAGTCTCCTTCCTGGAAGGGGGACTCTCCTCAACCCTGGGGGCCGTGGGAGCTCCCCTCAACACCCAAGTTCCAGGGGTCTCTTTTCTGAAATGGGGATTCCCTTCTACCCTGAGCGCAGTGGGAACTCTTCCGACACCCAAGTTCGAGGGGTATCCCCCCTGATGTGGGGAGTTCTCCCGACCCTGGGAGTGGTGTGGGCTCCCCCTGTCGCCCAGATTTGGAGGGTCTCCCTTCTGGAGTGGGGAGTTCTGATTACCCTGGGGGCAGTGGGGGTTCCACTAGACACCCAGGTTCAAGGGGTCTCCCCCTGGAGGGGGGAATCCCCTCAACCTTTAGATAGTGGGATTCTCTCCAACACCCAGGTTCTCGGGGTCTCCACCCTGTAGGGGAGAGTCCCCATGGCCCTGGGGGCGATGGGAGCTCCCTCTGACACCCAGGTTCGAGGGGTCTTCTGCAGGAGGAGTCCCCTTGATCTTGCGGCTGATGGTATATGAGCCCCTGTGACACCCAGGTTCAGGATGTTTCCCCCCTAAAGGGTGAAGTTCCCTCTATGCTGGGTACCATGAGTGCTTCCCCAAAACCCAGGTTCGAGGAGTCCCGCACCTGAACCCAGATTCGAGGAGTCTCGCACCTAGAGGGGGCATCCACTCGACCCTGGGAGCGGTGTGAGCTCCCCGCTACATGCAGGTTAGAGGGGTTTCGCCATCTCAGGGGGTGTTCTCTCACCCTGGGTGTGGTGGGAGCACCCGCCAATACTCAGGTTCAAGGGGTCTCCCCCTGTAAGGTGGAGTACACTCGAACCTGGGATCAGTATGTGCTCCCCTCAACACCCAGGTTTGAGAGGACCATGAGACTCCATGAGACCTGTAGGGTGGAGTCCCCTTGAACCTGGGGGTGGTGGGAGCTTCCCCCGACACCCAGGTTCAAGATGTCTCCTCCCCTGGTGGGAGCTCCTCACACCACCCAGATTCAAGGGGTCTCCCTTCTGGAGGAGGGAGTCTGCTTGACCCCGGGTGTAGTTGGAGCTCATCCTGACACCCTGGTTCGAGGTGTTTCCCCACTGTAGGCAGAGTTCCCTCTACACCAGGTGCGGTGGGATCTCCCACAGACACCCAAGTTCGAGGGTTCTCGCCCCTGGAGAGGGGACTGCTCTCAACCCTGTGGGTGGTGGGAGCTCCCCCAGACACCCAGGTTGAAGGGGTCTCCCCCATGGAGGGAAGCCTCCTCTTGACCCTGGGTCAGTGGTATCTCCCCCTGACACCCTCGAGGGGTCTCCCTCCTATATGGAGGAGTTCCCTTGACCCTGGGGGTGGTGGGATCTGCCCCCGACACCCAGTTTCCAGAGGTCTCCCCCCTGGAGGGGGAGTCCCCTGGATCCTGGGGGGGATGATATTCGAGCTCCCCGTGACACCCAGGATGGAGATGTTTTTCACCTAAAGGGGGTGTCCCATCAACGATGGGTGTGGTGTGTGTTCCTCCTGACACCCAGGTTCTAGGGGTCTTCCCCTTGTAGGGGGGAGTCCCTTTGACGCTGGTGGCAGTGGGAGCTTTCCCCCACACCAGGTTCGTGGGCTTTCCCTACTGGAGAAGGGAGTAAAGTCGACCCTGGAAGTAGTGGGAACTCTCCCTGACACCCAGATTCAAGGGGTCT
Organism: Urocitellus parryii; assembly: GCF_045843805.1. Taxonomy (NCBI): domain Eukaryota; kingdom Metazoa; phylum Chordata; class Mammalia; order Rodentia; family Sciuridae; genus Urocitellus; species Urocitellus parryii. The sequence goes on from NC_135542.1 coordinate 103,611,907, forward strand.
CAGCCCTGGATGGGAGACTCTCCTCATATTTTATGAGCTACCCCCCAAACCCTGGTTCAAGTGGTCTCCATCCTGGAGTGGAAAGTACCCTCCACCCTGTGGGCAATGGGAGCTGCCAGCTGAACACAAGTTCAGGGGTCATTCCACTGGAGGGGATACTCCCCTTCACCTGGGGGTGATAGTATAGGAGCTCACCTGACCCCAGGTTTCAAGGGATCTCCCCTTGGAGGGGAGAGTAACGTCAACCCTGCAGGTGGTGGGAGCTCACCCGGACACCCAGGTTCTAGGAGTCTTCCCCCTGTAGGGGGAGTCCCGTTGACACTGGGGGCAGTTAGTTTTCCCCCACACCCAGGTTCAAGGGCTCTCCGCCCTGGAGAAGGGAGTCCCATGGACCCTTGAGGTGGTGGGATCTCCCATCCATACCCAGGTTCAAGGGGTCCCCCCCGTAGAGTGGAGTCCCCTCAACCCTGGGGTACGGTGGGAGCTCCTGCCAACACCCAGGATAGAGGGTTCTCACCCCTGCAGCGGGGAGCCTCCTTTACCCTGGAGCCAATGGTATATGAGCTACCCCCATACCCAGGTTAGAGGGGTCTCGCCCCTGGAGGAGAGAGTCCCCTCAACTCTGGAGGCGATGGTATACGAGCTACCCCTGACACCCAGGTTGAGGGGTTTCACCCTTGGAGGGGGGAGTTCCCACCACCCTAGGTGTGGTGGGAGCTCCCCCGACTCCCAGGTTCAAGGTGCTTTGCCCCTGGAGGGGACTCTCCTCGACCCTGGAGGCTATATTATAGATCTACCCCCAAACCCTTGTTCGAGGGGTCTCTGCCTTGGTGTGGGGAGTCCTCTAGACACTGGGGGCAATGGAAGCTTCCTGCAACAGCCAGGTTTGAAGAGTCATTCCACTGTAGTTGGGATCCTCTTGAATTTGGTGTCGATGGTATATGAGCTCCCACCAACACCCAGGTTTGAGGGGTCTCCCCCGTGGGTGGTGGTCCCCTCGAACCTGGGGACAGTGGGTGAATCCCCAAAACCCAGGCTTGTGTGCTCTCTCCCCTGGAGGCGGGACTCCCCTTTAACCTGGAGGAGATAGTATATGAGCTCCCCTGACACCCAGATTCAAGGGATCTTTCCCTGGAGGGGGAGTTCCCTCAAAACTGGAGGTAGGGAGAGTTAACTCTGACATTCAGGTTTGAGGGGTTTCCCCCCTGGAGGGTGGAATCTTCTCGCCCTGAAGATGGTGAGAGCTCCCCCGGACACTCAGGATCGAGGGGTATCCCCCAAGAAGGGAGGAATCCCCTGGGCCCTAGGGCAGTGGGAACTGCCCCCGACACCCAGGTTTGAGGAGTCTCCCCCTGATGGGGAACTCCCCTTGATCATGGGGGCAATTGTATAAGAGCTCTCCCAGACACCCAGGTTTGAGGGGTCTCCCTCCTGAAGAAGGGAGTTACCTCAACCCTGGCGTCAGTGGGAGCTCCCCCCGCCACCCAAGATCAAGGGGTCTCCCCGCTGGAAGCGGGAGTCCCCTCAACCTTGGGGTGGTTTGAACTCTCCCTGAAAAACAGGTTCAAGGGGTGTTCCTCCTGGAGGGGGGAATCCCCATGACTCTGGGGGTGGTGGGAACTTCCCCGACACCCGGGTTCCAGGGGTCTCCCCAATGGAGAGGGAAGTCCTCTTGACCCTGGCAAAGGTCGGAGCTCCCCACAACACCCAGGTTCCAGGGGCCTTGCACCTGGAGGGTGGAGTCCTCTCGACCCTGGTGGCGGTGGGAGCTCCTCCAGACATCCAGTTTCGAGGGGTCTCCCCCCTGGTGAGGGGACCCCTTGGACCCTGGCGGCGGTGGGAGCTCCCCAGAAACCCAGGTTCCAGGGGTCTTCCCCCTGGTGGGGAGAGTCCGTCGACCCTGGGGGCGGTGGGTGCTTCCCCCTACTCCCAGGTTCGAAGGATCTATTCCCTGTGGTAGGGAGTCCCGTTGACCCTGGAGGCAGTGAGAGCTCCCTCTGACACCCAGTTAGAGGGGTCACCCCCCTGGAAGAAGAAGTCCCCTCAACCCTGGGGGTGATGGAGCTTCCCTGACACCCATGTTCGAGGGGTTGCCCACCAAGGGGCGGGTTGATGAACCTGGGTGCGGTGGGAGATCCCCCTGACACCGAGATTCCAGCAGTGTTTCCCCTGTAGCGGGGAGTCCCATCAACCCTGGGGGTGGTGGAAGCTCCCCCTGACACTCAGGTTCAAGGGCTCTCTCCCGTGGTGGGTGGAGTCTCCTCGACCCGTGTGCTGTGGGAGCTACCCCTGACACCCTGGTTCGAGGGCTTTCTCCCCAGAAGGAGGAAATCCACAAGACCCTGGGTGCTGTGTGAACTCCTCCTTACACACAGGTTCAAGATATCTCACCCCTTGTGGGAGCTCCCCACGACACCCAGGTTCAAGGGACCTCCCCTCAGAAGGAGGGATGCAACTTGACCTCGGGTGCGGTGTGAGCTCCCTCTGACATCCAGGTTCCATATATCTCCTCCCTGGTGTGAGCTCCACACGACACCCAGGTTCGAGGGGTTTCCCCCCTGAAGGGGGGAGTCCCCTTGAACCAGGTGCGGTGAGAGCTCCCCCTTACACCTAGGTTAGAAATTTCTCGCCCTGGAGAGGTGTATCCCCTTAACCCTGGTTGTGGTGGGAGCTCCTGCCGACACTTATGATTGAGGGTTCTTGCCCCTGAAGGGGGAGTCACCTTGACCCTGAGTGCGGTGGGAGCTTCCACTGATACCCAGTTTCGAGGTGTCTCATCCCTAAATGGGGAGTCCCCTTGACCCTGGGTGTTGATGGGAGCTCCCCTCCACCTCCAGGTTAGAGGCATCTTGCCCCTGGAGAGGAGAGTCTCCTCGATCCTGGGTGTTGGGGGGAGCTCCCACGGACACTGAGGTTGGAGGGGTCTCTCCCCTGAAGGGGGGGAAACCCTTGACCCTGGGTGTCGGTCTGAACCCTCCCCAACACCCAGGTTCGAGGGGTCTTGCCCCTAGAGGGTTGACTCCCCTCTATCCTGGGGCTGATGGTTTAGAGCTCCCCCCCAATGCCCAAGTTCGAGGGGTCTCCCCTCTGGAGGAAAGACTCCTCGACACTGGGGGTGATATTACAGAGCTACCCTCAAAACCTTGGTTCGAGGGTTCTCACCCCTGGAGGGGTGAGTCCCCGAGACCCTGAGGACAGTGGGAGCTCCCCGAGACCCTCAGGGTGGAGATGATATTACCCTGGAGGGGGCACTCCCCTCAAATTTTGGGGTGATGGTATATGAGCTCCCCCTAGACACAGGTTCGAGGGGTCTCCACCCTGGATGAGGGAGTCCCCTCGACCCTGGGGGTAGTGGGAGCTCCCCACAACAACCAGTTCGAGGGGTCTCCTACCTGGAGGTGGGAGTCCCTAAAATTTTGGGGGCAGTGGGAGCTCCCCCTACACCCAGGTTCAAGAGGCCTCCCCCTTGGAGAGGGACTCCACTCAACACTGGCAACCATGGTATATGAGCTCCCTTGGACACTCAGATTCGCTGGATCTCCCCCCTGTACAGGGGAGTCTCCTCCACCCTTTGGGTGGTGGGAGCTCATCCAGACAGAGAGAGATGGTGGGAACTTTCCCGGATACCTAGTTTTGTGGGGGTCTTCCCCCTGCAGAGGGGAGTCCCCTCCACCCTGAAGGTGGTGGGAGCTTCCCCCAGCACCAAGGTTCAAGGGGTCTCCACCCTGGAGGAGGGAGTCCCCTCCACACTGGGGGAATTTGGAGCTCACCCCAACACCAGTTTTGAGGGTTCTCCCCCATGGAGGGGGACTCCACTTGACACTGGGGGCAATGGTATAGGAGCTCCCTAGGACTCCTGAATTCGAATGGTCTTTCCCCTGATGGGGGGATTCCCTTTGACCCCAGGGGGATTTTGGAGCTCCCCCTGACACCCCATTAAGAGGGGACCTACACCCTTGAGGGCAGAGTCCCCTCCACCCTGGGTGTGGTGGTATCCGGAGTGCCCCCCCATATATGGGTCAGTGGGTACCTCCCTTCTGGCTTGGGGAGTCCCCCCTACCCTGGGTGCTGTGGTGTCTGTAGTGATCCCCGACACCTGGTCAGAGTGTATTTCCTCCTAGAGGGGGGTGTCCCCATTACCCCTGGTGCCATGGTGAACAGCATGCCCCTGACACCCAGGTCAGAGGGGACCTCCGCCCTGGAGGGGGTGTCCCCCCCAACCCTGGGTATGGTGGTGAATAGGGTGCCACCCAACACTAGGGTTAGAGGGGACCTCCTGCCTGGATGGGGGTGTTCCCCCTAACCTAGGTGTGGTGGTGAACAGGGAGCCCCCCAGCACCTGGGTTAGAGGAGACCTCCCCCCTGGGTGTTCCCCACTACCCTTGTTGCAGTGGTGAAGGGGGCACCCCCTGACACCAGGGTCAGAGGGGACCTTTCCCTCCAGTGAGGAGTCCCCCCTACCCTGGGTGCAGTGGTGAAAGAAGTGCTACCGGACACGCGGGTTAGAGGGGACATCCCCCTGTAGGGCAGAGTCCCCACACCCTGGGTGCGGTGGTGAATGGTGCACAACCCAACCCCCAATTCAGAGGGGACCTGCTGCCTGGAGTGAGGAGTCCCTCTTATCCTGGGTGTGGTGAAGAACGAGATGCCCCGCGAAACCTGGGTTAGAGGGGATCTCTTCCCTGGAGGGCGAGTCCCCCCTATCTTGGGTGCAGTGGTGAACAGGGTGCTCCCCGACGCCTGGGTTAGATTGAACCTCCCCCCTGTATGGTGAAGACCCCTCCACTCTGGGAGCCATGGTGTCCTGTGTGCCTCCTGACAACCGGGTCAGAGGGGACCTCCCCCCTGGAGCGAGGAGTCCACCCTATCCCAGATGTGCTGGTGTCCGGAGCATCCCCCAACACTCGGGTCAGATGGGACCTTTTGCCTGGAGCTTGAAAGTCCCTCCTTTCCCAAGTACAGTGGGTTCAGAGTGCCCCCTGACACCCGGGTCAGAGGTGACCTCCCCTGACACCTGGGTCAAAGGAGACCTCCCACTGGAGGGTGGAGTCCCCTCCACCCTGGGGTGTGGCAGTGTCTGGAGTGCTCCCCAACACTGGATTAGAAGGGACCTGCCCCCTGGAGAATGGGGTACCCCCAACCCGGGTGCGGTGGTGTCCGGAGCAACACCCCCACACACAGGGGATAGAGGGGACCACTCCCCTAGAGGGTGGAGTCCCCTCACCCAGGTGTTGTGGTGTTCAGACACCCCCAGACACACAGGTCAGAGCGGACCTCCTACCTGGAGTGGGAGTCCCCCCTACCCCGGGTGTAGTGGTGTCTGGAGTGCCCACCCAAACCTGGATCTGAGGGGACTTTCCCCTGGAGAGGGGGTCCCCCCTACCTCGGATGTGGTAATGTCCAGAGCGACTCCCCACATCCCCAATGGGGACCTCACCCCTGGAAGGGGGTGTCTCCCCTACCCTGGGTGCAGTGAACTGGTCACCCCCCCACATACCCTGGTCAGAAGGGACATCATCCCTGGAGTGGGGAGTCCTCCATACCATGGGTGTGGTGGTGAACGGGGCGCCCCCTCCACACCCAGGACAGAGGGGACCTCCTCCTTGGAGGACTACCTGGGTGTGGTAGTGTATGGTGCACCCCCCCTGACACCAGGGTCAGAGGGGACCTCCCCCCTGGAGGGTGGAGTCCCATCCCTGGGGGTGGAGTGGTGTTCAGAGAGCCCCCAACACCAGGGTTAGAGGGCACCTTGCCCCTGGAGGGAGAGTCTCCTTTAACCCTGGTGTGGCAGTGTCCGGAGTGCCCCCAACACCCAGGTTAGCGAGAACCTTCCCCCTATAGGGTGGAGTCCCCTCCAACCCGTGTGCATTGGTGTCTGGGGTGCTCCTAGACACCCGGGTCAGAAGGAATCTCACCCCTAATGGGGAATCCCCCCATATAATAGGTGTGGTGGTGAATAGAGCACCCCCCCACACACCTGGATCAGAGGGGATTTTCCACTTGGAGGGCAGAGTCCCCTCTGCCTGGGGTGCTATGGTGTCTGGAGCTCTCCCCAACACCTGGGTTAGAGGGGATCTCCCCCTGGAGGGCAGTTTCCCCTTCAACTGGGTGTGGTGGTGATCAGAGCACCACCTGACACCCCGGCTAGAGGCCACCTCCCCCTTGGTGAGCGAGTCCCTCCACCCTGAGAGCAATGGTGTCCGGGGTGCCCCCCAACACCTGGGTTAGAGGAGACCTCTCTCCTGGAGGGTGGAGTCTCGTCCACCCAGGGTGCAGCAGTGTCCAGGGAGCCCACGGACACCTTGGTCAGAGAGTACCTCCCCCCTGGAGTGGGGAGTCCCCCTTACCCTGGTTGCAGTGGTGAATGGCTCACCCTCTGTAACCCAGGTCAGGGGGACCTCCCCACTTGTAGGGAGAATTTCCACACCCTTGGTGCAGAGGAGAACAGGCTGCCCCCCAACACCCTGGTCAGAGAGGACCTCCTCCCTGGAGGGAGGAGTCCCCCCTACCCTGGTTGTGGTGGTGAATGGGGTACCCCCCCTACCACCCAGGTCAGAGGGAATCTACCACTTGGAAGATGGAGTCCCCTCCACCCTGGGTGAGGTGGTTTCTGAGTGCCCCCAGACACCAGGTTTAGAGGGAACCTACCCCCTTGAGGGCAGAGTCCTCTCCACCACGGGTGCAATGGTGTCCGGAGCGCACCCTGACACCTGGGTTAGTGGGGATCTCCACCCTGGAGGCCAGAGTCCCCTCCACTCTGGATGTGGCTGTATCCGGAGAGAACCCTGATACCCCGGTTAGAGGGGACCTCCTCCCTGGAAACCAGAGTCCCCAACACACCAGGTGCAGCAGTGACCAGAGCATCCCCCGACACCATGTGCCGCAGTCCGGCTGCAGCAAACTAACTGGGGGGTGACGAACAACTTGTGTACATTGATATAGCAGGAGTGGGAGCCTTTTATTGTAGGACAGGAGAGGTATATATACATTCCAACAGCTTATCTTAATTAACATAAACTAGATACAGCAGTCAACCAATAAGGAATCTCCACACTTAATGGCTCGCTGGCATTACTTCATAAACCACCCCCTCTGGCAAAATGCCAGGCGCCATCTTGACTTGTTTACAGACCCTAACAACCATGGTTAGAGATCACCTTCCACTTGGTGGGCTGAGTCCCCTCCACCCCGGATGCAGTGGTGTCCAAGGTGCTTCCCGACACCTGGGTTAGAGGGGGCTTCCCTCCTTGAGAACTGAGTCCCTCCAACCCAGGTGTGGTGGTGTCCGAGGAACCCCCTGACACCTGGGTAAGAGGGAACCTCCACCCTGGAGGTTCTATCCCGGGTGCAGCAGTGTCTAGGGTGGCTCCGGAACCCCAAGTCAGAGGGGACATCCCCCCTGGAGCTGATAAGTCCCCCATACCCCCAGTGTGGTGGTGTCAGGGCGCCCTCAGACACATGGTTAGATGGGACCTCTCCCCTGGATGTGGGAGTCCCCTCTATCTGGAGGCGGGAGGAGTTCACCTGACACCCAGGTTCCAGGGGGTCTCTCCCTGGAGGAAAGTGTAACGTCAACCCTAGGTGCAGTGGAAGTGCCCCCCGACACCAAGGTTCCAGTGGTTTCCACCCTCCAAGTGGGAGTCCCTTGACTCTGGGGGCTGTGAGAGCTCTCTTCGACAGGCAGGTTAGAGATGTCTTTCCCCCTGGAGAGGGGTATCCCCCCAACCCTGGGTGCAGTTGGAGCTCCTCCGAACACCCTTTTTGAGGGGTCTCTCCCTTGGAGGGAGAGTCCCCTCGACCATGGGTGTGGTGGGAGCTCCCCTTGACACCCTGATTTGAGGGGTCTCTTCAGAGAATGAGGAAGTCACTTGACTCTGTTTGCAGAGTGAGCTGCCCCCAACACTGATGTTTGAGATATCTCCCCCTAGTGGGAAACCCAGATTCTAGGGGTCTCCCCTCTGGAAGGGGGATTCCCCAGATGCCGGTGTGGTGGGAGCTCCCTCAATACCCAGGTTCCACAGGACCCCCCCCAGGTCCCTCAACCCTGGGTGCAGTGGGAGCTCCCCCAGACACCTAGGATTGAGGGTTCTCTCCCCTGAGAGAAGAGTCCTCTTGACTCCGGGTGTGGTAGGAGCTTTTTCAGATACCCAGGTTGGAGGGGTCTCCCCCCTGGAGGGCGGAGTCCCCTCTAACCCGGGTGTGGTGGGAGCTCCCTCTGACACCCACCTTGAGGGTTCTCCCCACTGGCGTGGGTGTCCTCTCAACCCCAGGTGACATGGGAGCTTCCCCCAACACAAGGAGTCTCGCTCCTGTATGGGGAGTCCCCTCGACCCTGGGGGCGGAGGCAGGTCCGCTGGACACCCAGGTTCACGGGGTCTCGCTCCTGTAGGAAGTCTTCCCTAGACCCTGTGGGCGGTTGGAGCTTCCCCCAACAACTAGGATCGAAGAGTCTCTTCCATGAAGGGGGGGACTATCCTCGACCCTGAGGTTGGTGGGAGCTCCCCTTGACACCCAGGTTTGAGGGGTCTCGCTTCTAGAGGGAAAAGTCCCCTCGACCGTGGGGGTGGTTGGAGCTCCACCAGACTCCCAGGTTCGAGGGGTCTCATCCCTGAAGAAGGGAGTCCCCTCAACTCTGGTGGCAGTGGGAGCTCCCCACACACCCAGGGTCGAGGGATCTTGCCCCTGGAGGGGAGTCTCCTCGACCCTTGGTACGGTGGGAGCTCCCGCCAACATCCAGGTTCGAGCATTCTCGCCCTTGGAGGGGGGAGTCCCCTCGTCACTGGGTGCAGTGGGAGCTCCCGCCAACACACAGGTTCGAGGATTCTCACCTCTGAATGGGGGAGTCCCCTCGACCCTGGGTGTGGTGGTAGCTCCCGCCAACCCCCATATTCGAGGTGTCTTGCCCCTGGAGGGAAAGTCCTCTTGACCCTGGATATGGTGAAAGCTCTCCCCGACACCCAAGTTCATCAGAGTCCCCTCGAGTCTGGGTGTCAGTGGGAGCTTGCCCCAACACTCAGGTTCGAGGGTCTCCCCCCTGGAGTGGGGAGTCACCACTACCCGTGTGCAGTGGGAGCTCACCTTGAAACCCAGGTTTGAGGGGTCTCGCCCCTGGAGGTGGGAGTCCCCTCGACCCTGGGGGCGGTGGGAGCTCCCCCTGACACCCAGGTTCGAGGGTTCTCCTCTCTGGAGGGGAAAGTCCCCTCGACCATGGAAGGTGGGAGCTTTCCTGAACCTAGGTTCTAGGGTTCTCACCCCTGGAGGGGAAAGTCCCCTCAACCCTGAGGATGGTGAGAGCTCTCCCCAACACCCAGGTTCGAGGTGTCTCCCCCTGGTGGAGGGGAGTCACCACGACCCTGGGGGTGGTGAGAGCTCATCCCAACACCCATGTTAGAGGCATCTCGCCCCTGAAGGGGGGAGTTCCCTCAACCCTAGGTGTCTGTGGGAGCTCCCCTGACACCCAGTTCGAGGGGTCTCTCCGCTGGAGTGGGGATTCCTCTTGATACTTGGGCCAATGGCATACCTACTCCCCCCAACATCCAGGTTTGAGGGGTCTACCCCCTGGAAGGCAGAGTCCCCTCGACAGGTGGGAGCTCCTGCCAACACCAAGGTTCAATGGGTCTACCTCCTGGAGGGGGGAGTACCATGGACCCTGTTTGCGATGGTAGCTCTCGCAACACTGATGTTCGAGCTCCTGAAGTGGAGAGTCTTCTCAACCCTGGGTGCAGTGGGAGCTCCCGCCGACACCTAGGTTTGAGGGGTCTCACTCCTGGAGTGGGGAGTCCCCTCAACCCTGGGGTCGGTTGGAGTTCTATGGGACACCCAAGTTTGAGGGGTTTCCCCCATGGAGGGGGAACTCCTCTCGTCCCTAGGTGCAATGGTATAGGAGTTTCCCCTGGCACCCAAGTTTGAGGGGTCGTCTCCTCGACCCTGGGGGTGATGGTATATGAGCTCCCCCCAACACCCAGGTTTGAGGTGTCCTGGCCATAGATTGTAGAGTACCCTCGACCCTGAGTGTGGTGGCAGCTCTCACTGAAACTGAGGGGTCTGGCCCCTGGAGGGGGAGTTCCCTCAACTCTGGGTGCAATGGGAGCTCCCCTCTAATCCCAGGTTCGAGGGACCTCACTCCTGGAGGGTGATTCCCCTTGACTCTGGGGGGTGGTTGGAGCTCCTTGGGACACCCAGGTACGAGGGGTCCCCCCTATGGAGGGATACTCTTCTTGACCCTGGAGGCAAGGGTATATGAGCTCCTCTCAACACCCAAGTTCGAGGGGACTTTCTCCTGGAGGGGTGTCCCCTTGACTGAGGGTGGTGTGAGCTCCCTGCAACACCAAGATTCGAGGGGTCTCCCTCCTTGAGGAGGGACTACACTCGACTCCTGGGGCAATGGTATACAAGCTCCCTCCAACACCCAGGTTGGAGGGATCTCTTCCCTGGTGGGGAGACACCCCTTGACAGAGGGGCAATGGTATACAAGCTCCCCCCAGCATCCAGGTTGGAGGGTCTCCCCCCTGTAGGAGGGAGTCCCCTCAACTCTGCAGGCGATGTTATATGAGCTCTCCTGACACCCAGGTTCGAAGGGTCTCTCCCCTGGAAAGGGAACACCCCTCGACCCAGGGGGTGATGGTATACGAGCTCCCCCTGGCACCCAGGTTGGAGGGTCTCCCCCCTGGAGGAGGGAGTCCCCTCGACCCTGGGGGTGGTTGTAGCTCACTGGTACACTCAGGTTTGAGGAATGTCCCCCCTGGAGGGGGGACTCTTCTCGACCCTGGGGGCTTTGAAATATGCGCTCCCCCCAACACCCAGGTTTGAGCAGTCTCCCCACTGAAGGAGGAACTCCCTTCTCACTGCAACACCTAGGTTTGAGGGATCTCTCCCCTTTAGTGTGGAGTCCCCTCGACCCTGGGTGCAGTGGCAGCTCTGACTAACACCCAGGTTCGAGGTGTCTCAACCCTGGAAGGGGAAGTTCCATCCACCCTGGGTGTGGTGGGAGCTTCCCCCAACATCCAAGTTTGAGGGGTCTCCTCCCTGGAGGAGGGGCTCCCCTAGATCCTGGGGGTAGTGTGAGCTTTCCCTGAAACCCAGGTTCGAGGGCTCTCCCCTTGGAGGGGGGCACTCCCCTCGACCCTGTTGGCTGTGGAGCCTCCCCATGACACCCAGGTTTAAGGGGTCTCCCCTCTGGAGAGGGGACTCCCCTTGACACTTGGCTGATAGTATATGAGCTCTCCCAGACACACAGGTTCCAAGGGTTGGCCCCCTTGAGGGGTGTACCCTGGGCCCTGTGGTCAGTGAGAGCTGTCGCTGATACCTAGGTTCGAGGGGTCTAACCTTTAGAAGGGGGAGTCCTCTCAATCCTGGGGCTGATGGTATACGAACTCTCCCTGACACTCAAGTTGGAGGGGTCTCCTCCCTGGAGGGGGGAGTCCCCTCGACCCTGGGGATGGTGGGAGCTCTCCCTGACACCCAGATTTGAGAGGTTTCCCCTAAAGAAGGGAGTCCCCTCGACCCTGGGGGTGGTGGGAGCATCCTCAGAGGCCCAGGTTCCAGGGGTCTCTCCCCTGGATGGGGGAGTCCCATTGACCCTGGGGGCGGTGGGACCTTCCTTCTACTCCCAGGTTCAAAGAGTCTTCCCCCAGAGGGTGAGTCCCCTCGACCCTGAAGGTGGTGGGAGCTCCCCCCTACACCAAGGTCTGAGAGGTCTCCCCCATGGAGACGGAAGTCCCATCAACCCTAAGGGCAGAGGGAGGTCCCACTGACACCCAGGTTCGAGAGGTCTCCCATCTGGAGGGCAAGTCCATTGGACTCTGGGGGTGATGGGAGCCTAACCCGACAGCCAGGTTCGAGGGGTCTCCACCCTTGAGGTGGGAGTCCCCTTGATCCTGGCGGTGGTGGGAGCTCCTCACAACACCTAGGTTTGAGGTGTCTCCCCCCAGAGGGATGAGTGCCATTGACCCTGGGGGCAGTGAGTGTTCTCCCCAACACCTAGGTTAGAGGGGTCTCCCCCTTGGAGAATGGAGTCCTGTCGACCAGGAGGGTGGTGGGAGCTCCCGCTGACACCCAGGTTCAAGGGTTCATCCCCTGGAAGGGGGAGTCCCTTCAACACTGGGGGCATTGGAAGCTCTCCTCAACACCCAGGTTCGAGGGGTCTTCCTCTGGAGGGGAGAGTCCCATCGACCCTTGGTGCAGTGGGGGTCTCCTCCTGACACCCAGGTTCGAGGGGTCTCGCTACTGGAAGGAGGAGTCCCCTTGACCCTTGGGGCCATGGGAGCTCTCCCAGAAACCCAGGTTCAAGGGGTCACCACCTGGAGGGTGGACTCCCTCCCCCTGGGGGCAGTGGGAGCTCCACTCGACACCCAGGTTCCAGGGGTTTACTGCCTGGACAGGGGAATTCCCTCAAACCTGGGGCCAATGGTATGGGGCTTCCCCCAAAACCCAGGTTTGAGGGGTCTACCCCTTGGACAGGGGAGTCCCCTCAGCCCTGGGGGCAGTGGGAGCTCCCCCAGACACCCAGGTTCGAGGGGTCTTCCCCCTGCAGTGGGGAGTCCCTCCGACCCTGGGGGTGGTGGGAGCTCCTCCAGATACCCAGTTGCAAGGGGTCTTCCCCCTGGAGGGCAGAGTACCCTCGACCCTGGGGGTGATGGGAGCTACCCCCGACACCCAGGTTTGAGTGGTCTCCCCCCGGAGGAGGGAGTCCCGTTGTCCCTGTGGGTGGTGGGAGCTTCCTACTACACCCAGGTTCGAGGGGTCTTCCAAATGGAGAGTGAGTCCCCTCTACCCTGGGGTCAGTGGGAGCTCCCTCCGGCCCCAGGACCAAGAGGTCTCCCCCCCGGAGAGGGGAGACCCATCAACTCTAAGGGCAGTGGGAGGTTCCCCAACACCGACGTTCGAGGGGTCTCTCCCCTCGAGGAGGAGTCCCGTTGACCCTGGGAGTGGTGAAACTCCCCCCAAAACCCAGGTTCAAGGGCTCACTCCTCTGGATGGGGGAGTCCCATTGACCCTGGGTGCGTTAGGAGCTCTCCCTGACACCCAGGTTCAAGTGGTCTCCCCCTGGAGTGTTTAATCCCCTAGATCCTGGGTGCAGTGGGAGCTTCCCCAGACTCCCAGATTCGAGGAGTCTTTCCCCTGTAGGGTGGAGTCCCCTTGAGTCTGGCGGTGATGGGATCTTCCCCTTACAAGCAGGTTCAAGGAGGTCCCCCCTGTAGGGTGGAGTCCTATCGATCCTGGGGACAGTGGAAGCTTCCCCAACACCCAGGTTCGAAGGGTCTTCCCGATGGAGTGTGGAGTCCCCTCGACCCTGGGGCCCTTGGGATCTTCCCCCAACACTGAGGTTCGAGGATTCTCCCTACTGGAAGGGGGATTTCTCTCTGCCCTGGAGGTGGTGGGAGTTACCCCCGACACCCATGGTCGAGGGGTCTTCCCCATGGAGAAGGGAGACCCCTCCACTCTGGAAGCGGTGGGAGCTCCCTCTGACACCTAGGTTCATGGTGTCTCGCCCCTAAATGGGGGAGTTCCCTACACCCTTGTGATTTGGGAGCTCCCCCAGACACCCAGCTTAGAAGGGTCTTTCCCCTGGAGGGGGGAGTTCCCTCGACCCTGGGGCCAATGGTATATGAGCTTTCCTTGACACCCAGGTTAGAAGAGTCACCCCCTCGTCTCTGGGTGTGGTGGGAGTTCCTCCTAATAACCAGATTCGAGGGGTCTCACAACTGGAGGGGGGAGACCCCTCGACCATGGGTGTTGGTGGGAGCTTCCCTCCACCCCCAGGTTAAAGGCATTTTGCTCCTGGAGGGGGGAGTCCCCATGATCCTCGGTGTTGGTGGGAGCTCCCCTGACACCTAGGATTGAGGGGTCCTGCCTCTGGAGGGGAGACTTTGGGTGTCGGTGGGAGCTCCAACCAACACCCAGGATCAAGGAGTCTCACCCCTGGAGGGGGGACTCCCCTCAATCCTGGGGCCAATGGTATATGATCTCCCCCTGCCACCCAGTTTAGAAGGGTCTCGCCCATGGAGGAGAAAGTCCCCTTGACCCTGTTTGTGATGGGAGCTCCCACCAACACCCAGGTTTGATGGTTCCCCTCTTGGAGTGGGGAGTCCCCACCTCCTCTGGAGTAGTGGGAACAACCCCGGCACCCAGGTTCGATGGGTCTCCCCACTGGAGGGGAGAATATCCTTGACCTTGTAGGTGGTGGGAGCTCCCCCAGACACCCAGGTTTGATGGGTCTCCACCCTGAAAGGGGGTCCCCTCGGCACAGGATGTGGTGGGAGCTCTCCCTGACTTCCAGGTTCAAGGGGTCTCCTCTCTGGAGGGCGGAGTCCCCTAACCCCGGGGGCAATGAGAACTCCCCCACTTAGGTTCAAGGTGTCTCCACCCTGGAGTGGGGAGTCCCCTTGACCCGGGGGGCCATGAAAGCTCCCCCCAAACCCAGGTTCAAGGAGTCTCCCCAGTGGAGGTGGGATTCACCTCAACCCATGGTGTGGTGTGAGCTCCCCTTAACACTCAGTTTGGAGGGGTCTCCTACCTGGAGGGGGAACTCCTCTCCTCCCTGGGTGCAATGGTATAGGAGCTCCCCCTGACACCAAAGTTCGAGGGGTCTCCCGGCTGGAGAGGGAAGTTCCCTCGACCATGGGTCCAATGGTATATGAGCTACCCCAGACTCCCAGGTTCTAGATGTCTCCCCCCTAGAAGGGAGAGTTCTCTCGACCCTGGGTGCGGTGGGAGCTCCCCAGACACCCTGGTTGGAAGTGTCTATCCCATGGAGGGGGGACTCCCCTCGAACCAGAGGGTGGTGGCAGCTTCCCTGGACACCTCAGTTCCATGGGTATCCCCCCCTGGAGAAGAGAATCCCCTTGACCCTGAGGGTGGTGGGAGCTCCCCCTAACACCCCAGTTTGAGGGGTTTCCCCCCTGGAGGGGAGAGTCCCATCGATTCCAAGTGAAGTGGGAGCTCCACAAGACACCCCAGTTCGAGGAGTCTTCCCCCTGGAGTCGATGTCCCCTCAACCCTGGGTGCAGTGGGAGCTCCCCTTAACACCCTGGTTCAAGGGGTCTACCCCCTTGAGCGGGGAGTCCTCTCAAACCCGGGTGCAAAGGGAAGTCCCCCTGACACCTTGGTTTGAGGAGTGTCCCCCTAGAGAGGGGAGTCCCCTCAACCCTTGGGGCACTGGGAGGTGTCTCCAACACCCAGATAGTAAGGGTCTCCCCACTCAATGGGGGAGTCCCCTCAAACCTGGGGGCAATCGGTGATCCCCTCAAAACCTAGTTTTGAGGGGTCTCCCCCTTGGATGGGGGAAAACCCTTGACCTCAGGGCAGTAGAAGGTCCCCCGCCACTCAGGTTCAAGGGGTATCCCTCCTGGAAGGGGGCATCCCCTCGACCTTAAGGGCAGTGGGAGCTCAAACCGACACTCAGGTTTGAGGGATCTCATCCCTGGATGGGGGATCCCCTCGACTCTGGGTGTTGTGGGAGCTCTCATCAACACCAAAGTTTGAGGGGTCTCTCACCTGGAGGTGGAGTCTTCTCGACCCTGGGTTTAGTGGGAGCTCCCCCAACACCCAGGTTCAAGGGGTCTGGCTCCTGGATAGGGAGTCCCCTCAACTCTGCAGGCATTGGAACTCCCTGGGACACCAGTTTCGAGGGGTTTCCTTCCTGGAGGGAAAACTTCTCTCAACACTGGGTGCAATGGTATACAAGCTCCCCCTGACACCCAAGTTCAAGGTGACTCCATCCTGGAGGGGAGAGTCCCCTCGACCCTTGAGGTGGTGGGAGCTCCCCCCGAAACCCAATGTAGAGGGATCTCCCTCCTGGAGGAAGAACTTTCCTCAAAAATGGGGGCGATGGTTTATGAGCTCCCCTGATACCCAGGTTCGAGGGATCTTTACCCTCAATGGGGGAATCCCTTGACCCTAGGGGTGGGGAGGCTCCACCCAACACCCAGGTTTGAGGGGTCTCCTCCAGGAGGGGGGAATCCACTTGACCCTGGGGGAGGTGGAAGCTCCTCCAGACACCCAGGTTATAGGGATCTTGCCCTTGGAGGGGGGGGGTCCCTTTGACCCTGGGTGCGGTGGGATCTCCTACAGATACCAAAGTTTGAGGGGTCTCCCCGCTTGTGGGGAGTCTCCCTCAACCCTGGGGTCAATGGTATACAAGCTCCCCCCAACATCCATGTTTGAGGGGTCTACCCACTGTAAGGGGGAGTCCCCTCAATCCTGGGGGTTGTGGGTGCTCCCTGCAACACCCAGGTTTGAGGGGTCTCTCCACTGAAGGGAGGACTCCCCTTGACCTCAGGAGCAATGATATTGGAGCTCCTCCAGACACTCAGGTAGAAGGGGTCTACCCCCTGGAGGGGGGAGTCCCCTCAACCCTGGGGGCAGTTGAAGCTCCCTAGGACACCCAGATTCAAGGGGCCTCACTCCTGGAGTGGGGACTCCCCTCGACACTGGGGGCAACGGTATATGAGCTCCCTCACACCAAGTTTTGAGGGGTCTCCTCCCTGAAGGAGGGACTCCCCTCAACCCTGGGGGCATTGGGAGGTCCCCCCCCAACATTCAGGTTCGAGGGGTCTCCCCTCTGGATGGAGGAGTTCCCTCGACCCTGGAGGAGGTTGGAGGATCTCCGACACCCAGGTTCGTGGGGTCTTCCCCCTGGAGGGGGAAGTCCCCTCGACCCTGGGGAAGGTGAGAGGTTTCCCCTACAACCAGGTGCCAGGGGTCTCTCCCCTGGAAAAGGGAGTCCCCTCGACCTTGGGGGTGATGGGAACTCCCCTCGACACCCAGGTTAGAGGGGTCTCTCCCATGGAGGGAGGAATCCCTTCGACCTCAGGGCGGTGGGAGGTCCCTCCAACAGCCAGGTTCGAGGGGTCTTCCCCCTGGAGGGGAACTCCTCTAGACACTGGTGGCAATGGTACACCAGCTCCCTATCCCCAGACCAAGGCTCCAGTGAACTTGCCTATGGAGGGGGAAGTCCCCTCGTCCCTGGGTGCAGTGGGAGTCCCCGCCAACACCAAGCTTCAAGAGGTCTACCACCTGGAGGGGGAGTCCCCTCTACCCTGGGAGCGATGGTATACAAGCTCACCCCTAAAGCCAGGGTTGAGGGGTCTCCTCCCTGGAGGGCAGAGTGCCCTTGACCCTGGGTGCAGTGGCAGCTCTCACCGACACCCAGGATCGAGGGATCTTGCTCCTGGAAGGGGAAGTTCACTCGTCTCTGGGTGCGGTGGGAGCTCCCCCCAACACCCAGGTTCCAGGGTTCTCTAGGTTTGAGCGGTTTCCACCCTGGAGTGGGGAGTCCCCTGTACCCTGGGCTGGTGGGAAATCCCCCCCGACACCCAGGTTCAAGGGGTCTGTCCCCTGGAGGGGGAGTCCCTTCCACCCTGGGGTCAATGGTATACCAACCTCGCCCAGGTTCAAGGGGTCTCCCATCTGTTGGGGGAGTCCCCTGAACCCTGAGGTGGTGGGAGCTCCCCCCAACACCCAGGTTTGAAGTGTCTCCCTCTTGGAAGGGGGAGTCCCCTGAACTATGGGGGCAGTGAAATCTCCCGAGACACCCAGGTTTGAAGGGTCATCCCCCTGGAGGGGATACTCCCCTGGAACCTGGGTTTGGTGGGAGCTACCCCGACATCTAGGTTCCAAGGGTCTCACCCCTGGAGGGGTGAGTCCCCTAAACCCTGGGGGTGGTTGAAGCTCCCCTGGACACCCAGGTTCTAGGGGTCTCCCACATGGAGGGAGGACTCCCTCCAGTGTGGAGGCGATGGTATATGAGCTACCCCTGACACCCAGGTTCGAGGGGTCTCGCCCCTGGACACTGGGCATGATGATATATGAGCTCCCCCCCCACACTCGGTTTCGGGGACCTTCACCCTGGAGGACGGATAGCTTCCACTGGGTGTGGCAGTTTCAGGGACACACCCTGACTCCCGGTCAGAGGGGACCTCTTCTTTGGAGGGGTGAGTCCCTGCACCTGGGTAGGGCAGAGTCCACTCCACACCAGGTGTGGAGGTGTTCGGGTCATACCCACCCATGACACCCAGGTCAGAGGGGACCTCCTCCCTGAGAATGGGAGTCTCTCCACCTCTGGTGCGGCAGTGTCCTGAGCACCCCCTGACACCTGGGTTAGAGGTGACCTACCCCCTGGAGGGCGGAGTCCCCTCCAACCCTGGTACGGAGGTGTCAGGATGCCCCCGACACACGAGTAAGAGGGTGTAGCGGTGTCTGAGACGCCCCCTGACACACAAGTAGGAGGAGACCTCCAACCTGGAATGGGGTGATGGGGGCTCCCCCGACACCCAGATTCGAGGAGTCTCGCCCCTGGAGTGGAAGTCCCCTTGACCCTGGGTGGTGGGAGTTCGCGTCAACACCCAAATTTGAGGGGTCTTGCACCTGGAGGTGGGAGTTCCCTCGACCCTGGGGCTGATGGTGTATGAGCTCCTATGGAAACCAAGATTAGAGGGGTATCCCCCCTGGCGGGGGGAGTTTCCTCAACCCTGGATGCAGTGGGAGCTCCCCTGACACCCAGATTCGAGGGGTTTTGCCCCTGAAGGAGGGATACCTTTGATCCTGGGTGTCGGTGGGAGCTCCCCCCACCCCCAGGTTAAAGGCATCTGGCCCCTGTAGGGGGGGAGTCCACTCAATCCTGGGTATCAGGAGTAGCTCCTACCAACACGAAGATTTGAGGGTTCTTGCCCCTGGAGGGGGAACTCCCCTTGACCCTGGGTGTTGGTGGGAGCTCCAACCGACACCCAGGTTTGAGGGTACTCAAACCTGGAGAGGGGGGACACCCCTCGATCCTGGGGCCAATGGTGTATGTGTTCCCTCCAACACCCAGGGTAGAGGGGTCTCCCCCCGGATGGGGGAGTCCTCTCGACCCTGGGGGCAGTGGGAGCTGTCCCCAAAACCCAGGTTCGAAGGGTCTCTGCCCTGGAAGGTGGAGCCCCATCAACCCTGGAGGCAGTGGGAGCTCCCCACAACACCCAGGATCAAGGGGTGATTACCCTGGAGGATGGACTCCCCTCAAATTTGTAGGCAATGGTATAGAGCTCCCACAAACACCCAGGTTTGAGGGGTCATCCCCCTAGAGAGGGGAGTCCCCTCAACCCTGGTGTTGGTGGGAGCTCCCCTGATATCCAGGTTTGTGGTGTCTCCCCTTGACACTGGGGACGATGGTATATGAGCTCCCCCTGACACCCAAGTTCGAGGGGTTTCCCCATTGAAGGGGGAAGTCCCCTTGACACTGGAGATGGGAGGAGTTCTCCTGACTCCCATGTTGGAGGGGACTCCCCCGGAGGGGAGAGTAATGTCAACCCTGGGGACAGTGGAAGCTCCCCAACACCCAGGTTTGAGAGGTTTCCCCCCTTAAAAGGGGAGTTGCCTCGACTCTGGGTGCAGTGAGATCTCCCGGCGACACCCAGGTTCCAGGGGTCTCCCCCCCTGCAGGGGGAAGTCCACTCAACCATGGATGCTGTGGGAGCTCCTCCCTGCCCAACAACCAGGTTCGAGGGGTCTCACCACTGGAGGGGGGAGTACCCTCAACCCTGGGGGTGGTGGGAGCTCCCATCCACACCCAGGTTGGAGGGATCTCTTCCCTGGAGGGGGGAGTAACGTCGACCCTGGATGGGGTGGGAGCTTCTTCAGACACCCAGTTTTGAGGGGTCTTCCCACTAGAGGGAAAGTCCAGTCGACCCTGGGGCGGTGTGAGCTTCCCACCCACATCCAGGTTGGAGGGTTCTCCCCCTGTTAGGAGGGAGTACCCTTGACCCTGGGGGTGGTGTGAGCTCCCCCCAACACCCAGGTTCGAGGAGTCTCGCCCCTGAAGGAGTGAGGACCCTTGACCCTGGTGGCGGTGGGAGCTTCTTTCCACACCCAGGCTGAGGGTTCTCGCCCCTGGAGGGGGGACTCAGCTTGATCATGGGTAGGATGGGATCTCCCTCTGACACCCAGATTCTAAGGTTCTCATCCCTGGAGAGAGGAGTCCCCTTGACCCTGGGTGTGGTGGTAGCTCCCACTGACACCCAGATTTGAGAGTTCTGTCCCCTGGATGGGGGAGTCCCCTATACCCTAGGTGTGGTGGAAGCTCCAGCCGACACCAAGGCTCGAGGTGTCTTGCCCCTAGAGGGGGAGTCCCTTCGATCTTGGGTGCAATGGGAGCTCCCATGGACACCCAGTTTGAGGGGTCTCATCCCTGGAGGGGGGAGTATATTTGACCCTGGGACCAATGGTATAGGAGCTCCCAATGACACCAAGATTAGAGAGGTATTCCCCCTGGAGTGGGTAGTTTCCTTGACCCTGGGTGCTGTGAGGCTCCTACTGAAACCCAGGTTAGAGGAGTCTTGGCCCTTGTGGGCCAACTCCCCTCAACCCTGAGTGTTGGTGAGAGCTCCCCCAACTCCCTAGTTTGAGGGTTCTTGCCTCTGGAGGGGGGACTCCCCTCAATTCTGGGGCTGATGGTATACATGTTCCCCCTGACACTCAGGGTATAGGGGTCTCCTCCCTGGAGGGGGGAGTCCCCTTGACCCTGGCGGGGATGGGAGCTTCCCCCAACATCGAGGTTCAAGGGTCTCCCCACTTGAGGGGAGACTCTCCTCCACCCTGGAGGCAATATTATACGAGCTACCCCCATCACCCTGGTTCGAGGGGTCTCTGTCCTGGAGGGGGGAGTCCCGTAAACCCTGGTGTCAGTGGGCTCTCCCCATGACACCCAGGTTCAAGAGGTCATTCCTCTGGAGGGGGGACTCCCCTAGAATTTGTTGGCAATGGTATACATACTCCCTTAAAGACCCAGGTTTGAAGGGTCTCCCCCCTGGAGAGAGGAGTGTCTTCAACACTGCAGGTGGTGGGAGCTTCCCCCAACATCCAGGTTTATGGGGTCCCTCCACTGGAGTGGGAACAGCCCTTTACCCTGGTGATGATAGTATACGAGCTCCCCCAACACCCAGGTTTGAGGGGGTCTCCTTCCTAGAGGGGAGAGAACCCTCAAGCCTGGAAGTGGGGGGAGTTCCCCCTGACACCCTGGTTGGAGGGGTCTCCCCCTGTAGGGGAGAGTAACGTCAACTCTGGGGACAGTGGGAGTTCCCCCCACACCCAGTTTTGAGGGGTTCCCCCCTTTAAGGGGGAGTCACGTAGACTCTGGGAGTGATGGGATCTCCTCCCAACACCCAGGTTAGAGGGGTCTCCCGCCTGGATGGTGGAGTCTTCTCGACCCTGGGGGCGGTGGGAGCTTCCCCTACACCCAGGTTCTAGGGGTAACCCCCAAAGGGGGAAATTCTCTCGACCCCATAGGCATTGGGAGCTCCCCCCGACACACAGGTTCAAGGGATCTTCCACCTGGAGGGTGGAGACCGCCGATCCTGGGTGCGTGGGAGCTACCCCTGACACCTAGGTTCAAGGGGGCTCCCCCCAGAAGGAGGGAGACCACTTGATCCTGGGTTCGGTGTTAACTCCCCTGACACACAGGTTAGAGATGTCTCCCCCTGGTGGGAGCTCACCACGACATCCAGTTTGGGTGGGTCTTTCCCCTGTAGAGTGGAGTCTCCTCGACCCTAGGGGTGGTGGGAGCTCCCTCTGACCCTCAGGTTCAAAGGGGTCTCCCCTCTGTAGGGTGAAGTCCCTTCGACTGTGAGGGTGGTGGGAGCTCTCCCCAACACCCAGGTTTGAGGGGTCTCCCCCAGTAGGGTGGAGTCCCCTAGAACCTGGGAGCGATGTGAGCTCCCCTCAACACCCAGGTCGAGGGGTCTCACCCCTCGAAGGGGGAGTCTTCTTGAACCTGGAGGAGGTGAGAGCTCCCGCCAACACCCAGGTCTAGGGGTCTCCCCCATGGCTGGTCAAGTCCCCTTGAACCTGGGTGTGGTGGGAACTCCTGTTGACATCCAGGTTAAAGGGGTCTTGCACCTGAAGGGGGGGGTGTCCCCACGATCCTGGCTGTGGTGGGAGCTCCCCCCAACATGTAGGTTTGAGGGGTCTTGCCCCTGGAGGTGGTAGTCCCCTCGACCCAGGGGGTCAGTGGGATCTCCCCATCACCCCCAGGTTAGAGGAGTCTTGCTCCTGGAGATGAGAGTCCCCACAACCCTGGGTGTTGGGAGGAGCTCCCTCCTACACCTAGGTTTGAGGGGTCTTACCCCTGGAGGGGGGCTCCCCTCTACCATGGGTGTGGGTGGGAGGTACCCCGGACACCCAGGATGGAAGGGTCTCACCCCTGGAGGGCAGACTCCACTTACCCTGGGACCAATGGTATAAGAGCTCAACTGGACACCCATGTTCGAGGGGCCTCTCCCCTGGATGGGGGAGTCCCCTTGACCCTAGGTGTGGTGGGAATACACGCTGACACCCAGGTTTGAGGGGTCTTACCCCTAGTGGGGGGAGTCCCCTCCACCCAGGGTGCGGTGGGAGCTCTCACCAACACCCAGGTTAGAGGGGTCTCTCCTCTGGAGTGGGGAGTCCCCTGGACCCTGAGGCCGATGGTATAGGAGCTTTCCCTGACACCAGGTTAGAGAGGTCTCCCACCTGGAGTGGGACCTCCTCCTGACACCCAGGTACGAGAGGGCTCCCCGCAGAAGGAGGGAGTCCACTCAATCCCGGGTGCGGTGTGAACTCCGCCTGACACACAGGTTCAAGATGTCTCCATCCTGGTGGGAGCTCTCCACGACACCCAGGATAAGGGGTCTCATCCCTGTGAAGTGGAGTACCCT
The DNA here is from genome assembly GCF_045843805.1 of Urocitellus parryii. Classification (NCBI taxonomy): domain Eukaryota; kingdom Metazoa; phylum Chordata; class Mammalia; order Rodentia; family Sciuridae; genus Urocitellus; species Urocitellus parryii. The sequence continues at coordinate 103,634,574 of NC_135542.1, forward strand.
TGACCCTGGGGGTGGTGGGAGCTCTCTAGACCCCCAGGATCGAGAGGTCTTCCCCCTGTAGGGTGTAGTCCCCTAGACCCTGGGGGCAGTGTGAGCTACCCCGAACACCTAGGTCGAAGGGTCTCCCCCCTCAAAGGGGGAGTATTCTTGAACCTGGGGGTGGTGAGAGTAACCCCTGACACCCCCGTTGGAGGGAGCTCCCCCCAGAAGGAGGGAGTCCACTGGACCCCGGGTGCAGTGTAAACTCCCCTGGACACATAGGTTCCAGATGTCTCCCCCCTGGTGAGAGCTTCCCACAACACCCAGGTTTGAGGGTTCTTCCCACTATAAAGTGGAGTCCCCTCCACCCTGGAGGTGGTGGGAGCTCCCTCCGACCCCCAGGATCAAGGGGTCTTGTTCCTGTAGGGTGTAGTCCCCTTTACCCTGGGGGCGGTGTCAGCTCCCACTGACACCCAGGTCGAGGGATCTCCCCCCTCAAAGGGGGAGTCTTCTCAAACCTGGGGCCGGTTAGAGCTCCTCCCGACACACAGGTTCAAGGGGTCTTCCCCTTGGCCTATAGAGTCCCCTCAACCCTGGGTGCAGTGAGAAATCCCGGCGACACCCTCACCCTCACCCCCGGTTTAGAGGAGTCTCGCTTCTGGAGGAGGGAGTCCCAACAACCCTGGTTGTCAGTTGGAGCTCCCTCCGACACCTAGGTTCGATGGGTCTCACCCCTGGAGGGGGGCTCCTGTCTACCTTGGTTGTCTGTGGGAACTCCTCCAACACCCAGATTCAAGGGATCGACCCTGGAGGGGGCACTTCACTTATCCTGGGACCGATAGTATACGAGCTCCCCTCTTCACCCAGGTTCGAGGGTTCTCCCCCCTGGATGGGGGAGTCCCCTTGACCCTGGGCGCAGTGAGAGCTCACGCTGACACCCAAGTTTGATTTGTTTCACTCCTGGAGTGGGGACTCCCCTGGACCCTGGGGCCAATGGTATATGAGCTCTCCCTGATACCCAGGTTTTGAGGGGTCTCCCACTTGGAAGTGAGAGTCCCCCCAACCCTGGATGTGGTGGGAGCTCCCCATGATACCCAAGTTTGAGAGGGCTCCCCCCAGAAAGAGGAAGTCCACTCAACCCTGGGTGACATACAGGTTCCAGATTTCTCCTCCCTCATGGGAACTCCCCATGACACCCAGGTTTGAGGGGTCTCCCCCCTGTAGAGTGGATTTCCCTTGACCCTTGGGGTGGTGGGAGCTCCCTCCGACCCCCAGGATCAAGAGGTCTTCCCCCTGTAGGATGGAGTCTCCTAGTCCCTGGGGGCGATATGAACTCTCTCCAACACCCAGGTGGAGGGGTCTCCCCAATCGAAGGGGGAGTCTTCTCGAATCTGGGGCTGGTGAGAATTCCCCCCAACACCCATGTTTGAGGGGTCTCCCCGCTGGCTGGTAGAGTCCCCTCAACCCTGGGTGCTGTGAGAACTCTCAAGGACACCCAGGTTAGCGGGTTCTCAATCCTGAAGGGGGGAGTCCCCTCGACCCTGGCTGCATTGGGTGCTCCAGCCTACATGAAGGTTCGAGGAGTCTTGCCCCTGGAGGTGGAAGTTCTCTTGACCCTGGGTGTCAGTGGGAGCTCCCGCCAACACCCAGGTTAGAGGAGTCTCCTCCCTAGAGGTGGGAGTCCCCACACCCTTGGTGTCGGTGGGAGCTCCCCCCTACACCTAGGTTCAAGGAGTCTCGTCCCTGGAGCGGGGACTCCACTTACCCTGGGACCAATGGTATAGGAGCTCCCCCCAACACCCACGTTCTAGGGGTTTCCCTACTGTAGGGGCAAGTTTCCTCGACCCTGGGGGTGGCGGGAGCTCCCGCTGACACACAGGTTCTAGGGCTCTCGCCTCTGGATAGGGGAGTCCCCTTGACTTTGGGGCAGATAGTATAGGGGCTTTCCCTGACACCCAGGTTAGAGGGGTCTACCATTGGACCTGGAGGGGGGAGTCCCCTCGACATTGGTACGGTGGGAGCTCCCCCCAACACCCAGGTTCGAGGGATCTCAGCTGTGAAGGGTGGAGTCTCCTCGACCCTGGGGGAGGGTGGGAGCTCCCGCTGACACCCAGGTTAGAGCAGTCTCCCCTGTGAAGGGTGGAGTCTCCTTGACCCTGGAGCCCATGATATATGAGCTCTCTCTGATACCCAGATTAGAAGGGCCTTCCTCCTGGAGGGGGGATTCTCCTCCACCCTGGCTGCAGTGGGAGCACCCCTGACACTCAGGTTCGAGGGGTCTTGTCCCTGAAGGTGGGAGAATCATCGACCTTGGGTGTTGGTGGGAGCTCCTGCCCTCCCCCAGGTTATAAGGGTCTCGGTCCTCCTGGAGGTGGGATTCCCCACGATCCTGTGTGTCGGTAGGAGCTCACCCTGACACCTAAGTTTGAGGGGTTTCACCCTTGGAGTGGGGACTCTCCTCTACCCTGGGTGTTGGTGGGACCACCCCTTGACACCCAGGTCCAAGGAGTCTCCCCCCTGGATGGGAAAGTCCTCTCCACCCTGGGTGTGGTGGGAGATCCCACCAACACCTAGGTTTGAGGGGACTCACCCCTGGTGGGGGGAGTCCACTTGACCCTTGATGCGATGGGAGGTCCCGCTGACACCCAGGTTAGAGGGGTCTCCCTCCTGGAGGAAGAAGTCTCCTCGACCATGGGTGTGGTGGGAGCTCCCCCCGACAATCAGGTTTGAGGGGTCTTGACCCTGGAGGGGGGAGTCCCCTCAACCATGTGTGTCAGGTGGGAACTCCCCCCACCCCCAGAGTAGAGGTGTCTCACCCCTGGAGGTGGGACTCCCCTAGACCCTGGTTGTGGTGGGAGCTCCCGCAGACACTCAGGTTTGAGGGGTTTTGCCCCTGAAGGGGGAGTCCCCTAGACCATGCATGTTCTCAGGAGCTCCCACCCACACCCACTTTAGAGGTGTATCCCCCCTGAAGTGGGGAGTCCCCTCAATTCTGGGGGCAGTGGGAGCTCACCTCAACATGCAGGCTTGTGGGGTCTCCCCTGGAGGATGGACTCCCCTTGACACTGCGGGCAATGGTATATGAGCTGCCCCTGAAACCCAGTTTCGAGGGGTCTCCCCTCAAACCTGGCTGTCAGTCAGAGCTCTCCCTGACACCCAGATTCTGGGGGTTTCGCCTCTGGAGGGGGGACTCCCCCGGACCCTGGGGCCGATGGTATATGAACTTTCACCAACACCCAGGTTCCAGGGATCTTTCCCCTGAAGGGGGAGTCCCCTCGACACTTGTGTCGGTGGGAGCTCCCCTCAAATCCAGGTTTGAGGGGTCTCTCCGCTGTAAGGGGGATTCCACTCATCCCTGGGGGTAATGGTATATGAAGACTCCCCAACACTTAGGTCCTCTCCACCCTGAGGGCAATGGTATATGAGCTCTACCCAACACCCAGTTTCGAGGGATCTTCACTTGGTGTGGTAGTCCACGTGATCTTGGGGGTGGTGGGAGCTCTCAAAATCTCCTATAGGGATTTTGAGCTCCAACTGCCTCTATCCCCATAGGAAAAAATGAAGTGGAACCTAAAAATTCAAAGTGTTCCTGCAACTGAACGCTTCAAACTAGAAGAATGAAATTTGGGGGCCAAGTGTGACTGGAATAACGATCATTCCTTCAAAGTATCAACAAAATCGGGTGAAAAAATATTTGCTGAGATTCCAGTAAAATCAAGTTCTGTGGAAGCTTGGCAAATGCTTTCAAATGAAAGTGTTTTTTCATTGCCTCTGCATAGGGCTAATTCAACAGGGAACAAAGCATACAGAGCTCACTGAGAATTGAGTGTGTCAAGTTTTAAGCCGCTAGGACAAACCAAGTTTTATTTAGAGTTCCAACTGCCTCTATCCTGATAAAGGAAAACAAAGTCACCCCTTGAAATTCAGAGTGATTTTTCAAACGAGCTCTTCAACCTCAAAGAATGAAATTTGGGAGGCCAAGTGTGACTGGAGTACCATCATTCCTTCAAAGTATCAACAAGAATGGGTGAAAAAATATTTGCTAAAATTCCAGTAAACTCAGACTTCTGTTGAAGCTTGGCCAATGCTTTCAAATGAAAGTGTCTTTTCTTTGCCTCTACATAGGGCTATTTCAACAGGAAAGAAAGCATAGAAATCTAATTGAGAACTAATTGAGTGTGTCAAGTTACAAGCAGCTAGGTCAAACCATGTTTGATTTAGAGTTCCAACTGTCTCTTTCCCTATAATGGAAAATGAAGTGAAACCTAAAAGTTCACAGTGTTCCAGGAAATGAATGCTTCAACCTAGAAGAATGAATTTTGGGGGGCCAAGTGATACTGGAGTACCTATCATTCCTTCACAGTAACAAAAATATTGGGTGAAAAAAATTTGCTGAGATTCTAGTAAACTCGGAGTTCTGTGGAAGCCTGGCAAACACTTTCAAATGGAAGGGTTTTTTTCCTTGCCTCCTATTAGGGCTATTTCAACAGGGAACAAAGTATGCAGAGTGCACTGAGAACTGAGTGTGTCACCTTTCAAGCAGCTAGCAAAAACCATGTTTGATTTAGAGTTCCAAATGCCTCTATCCCTATCAGGGAAAACGAAGTGAAACCTAAAAATTCAAAGTGTTTTAGAAAATGAATGCTTCAACCTACAAGAATGAATTTTGGGAGGCCAAGTGTGACTGGAGTATCAACCATTGCTTCAGAGTATCAACAAAATTGGGTGGAAACATTTTTGCTGAGATTCTCGTAAACTCCTAGTTCTGAGGAAGGTTGACAAACGCTTTCAAATGAAAGTGAAATAATACTTGCTGAGATTTCAGTAAACTTGGAGTTCTGTGGATGCTTGGCAAAAGCTTTCAAATGAAAGTGTTTGTTCCTTGCCTCTACTTACAGCTAGTTCAACAGGGAACAATGCACAGAGACCACACTGGGAATTAATTGAGTGTGTTAGTTTCAAGCAGCTAGCACAGGCCATGTTTGATTTCGAGTTCCAAATGCATGTATACCTATAGTGAAAAGTGAATTTAAAGCTAAAAATTCAATGTGTTACTGCAAACAAATACTTTAACATAGAAGAATGATATTTGAGGGACCAAGTGCGACTGGAGTACCAATTATTTCTTCAGAGTATCAACAAGATTGGATGTAAAAATATTTGCCGAGATTCCAGTAAACTCAGAATTCTGTGGAAGCTTGGCCAACAGTTCAAATTAATATATTTTTTTCCTTCCCTCTCCTTAGGACTATTTCAACAAGGAAAAAAGCATAGAGAGTACACTGGAAACTAATTTAGTGAGTCAAGTTTCAAGCTACTAGCACAAACCATGTTTGATGTATAGTTCCAAATGCCTCTATCCCTATTGGGGAAAACAAAATGAAACCTAAAAATTCAAAATATTCTTGCAAACGAGTGCTTCAACATATAAGAATGAAATTTGAAGGGCCAAGCTCGACACGAGTACCAATCATTCCTTCTAAGTATCAATAAGTTTAGGTGAAAAAAATATTTGCTGAGATTCCTGTAAACTTGGAGTTTTGTGAAAGCTTGGCATATGCTTTCAAATGAAAGCGTTTTTTATTTGGCTCTGCTTAGGGCTACTTCAACAGTTTAGAGAGCATAGATAGTGCACTGAGAACTAATTTAGTGTGTCAAAGTTCAAGCTGCTAGCAGAAACCTTGTTCGATTTAGAGTTCCATATCCCATATCCCTATGGAGAAAACAAATTGAAAACTAAAAATTCAAAGAGTTCCTAAAAATGAATGCTTCAAACTACAAGAATGAAATTTGGGGTGCCAAGTAAAACTAGAGTATGCATCATTCCTTCAAAGTATCAATAAGATCAGGTGAAAAAATATTTGCTGAGATTCCTGTAAACTCAGAGTTTTGTGTAAACTTGGCATATGCTTTCAAATTAAAGTGTTTTTTATTTGTCTTTGCTTAGGGCTACTTCAACAGAGCACAAAACATAGAGAGTGCACTGAGAACTAATCGAGTGTGTCAATTTAAAGCAGGTAGCATGAACCATGTTTGATTTATAGTTCCAAATGCCTCTATCCCTATTGGGGAAAACAAAATGAAACCTAAAAATTAAAAGTGTTCCTCCAAATGAATGCTTCAACTTAAAAGAATGAAATTTGGGACACCAAGTGAAACTGGAGTACTGATCATTCCTTCATACTATCAAGAAGATTGGGAAAAAAAATATTTACTGAGATTCCAGTAAACTCTGAGTTCTGTGGAAGCTTGGCAAATGCTTTCAAATGAAAGTGTTTTTTTCCTTGCATCTTCTTAGGGCTATTTCAAAAGGGAACAAAATATACAGAGAACACTGAGATCTAAAATTGAGGGTGTCAAGATTCAATCACCTAGTACAAACCATGTTTGATTTAGAGTTCTAAATGCACTTATGCCTATAGGGGAAAAAGAAGTGAAACCTAAAAAGTCAAAGTGTTTCTGCAAATGAATGCTTCAACATAGAAGAATGAAATTTGGGGGACTAAGTGTGAATGGACTTACAATCATTTCTTCATAGTATCAACAAGATTGGGTGAAAAAATATTTTTCTGAGATTCCAGTAAACTCGAATTTCTGTGGAAACTTGGCAAACGAATTTCAAATTAAAGTGTATTTTCTTTGCCTCTGCTTAGGGCTACTTCAACAGGGAACAAAGCATAGAGAGAGCACTGAGATCTAATTAATGGTGTCAAGTTTCAAGCGATTTAACACACACCATGTTTGATTTAGAGTTCCAAATGCCCTTATCCCTATAGGGGAAAAAGAAGTGAAACCTAAAAATTACACGTGTTCCTGCAAATGAACGCTTTAACCTAGAAGAATGAAATTTGAGGGGCCAAGTACAAATGGAGTACTGATCATTCCTTCAAAGTATCAACAAGATAGGTTGAAAAAATATTTGTGGAGATTCCAGTGAACTCAGAGTACTGTGGATGCTTTGCAAACGCATTGAAATGCATATGTTTTCCCTTGCCTCTGCTTAGGGCTATTTCTACAAGGAAAAAACATAGAGAGTGCACTATGAACTAATTGAGTGTGTCAAGTTTCAAGCAACTAGCACAAACCATATTTGATTTAGAATTCCAAGTGCCTCTATCCCTATAGAGGAAAATGAAGTGAAAACTAACAATTCAAAGTGTTCCTGCAAATGAACGCTTCAACCTAGGAGAATGAATTTTCGGGGGACAAGTGCGACTGGAGTTCTGATCATTCCAACCAAGTATCAACAAGTTAGGGTGAAAAAATATTTGCATAGTTTCCCCTAAACTCGGAGTTCTGTGTAAGCTTGGAAAATACTTTCAATTGAATGTGTTCTGTCCTTGACTCTGCTTAGAGATAATTCACCTGAGAACAAATCATGGAGAGCACACTGAGAACAAATTGAGTATATCAGGTTTCAAGCAGCGAGCACAGACCATGTTTGATTTAGAGTTCCAACTGCCTTATCCCTGTAGGGGAAAATAAAGTGAAACCTAAAAATTCAAAGTGTTCCTATAAATGAATGCTTCAACCTAAAAGAACCAAATTTGGGGGGCCAAGTGCAACTGGAGGACCGAACTTGGGATGCCAAGTTCGACTGGAGTACCAAACATTCTTGCCAAGTATGAACAAGATCGGGTGACAACATATTTGGTGAAATTTCAGGGAACTCAGAGTTCTGTGGAAGCTTAGCAAACGCTTTCAAATGAAAGTTTTTTTCCCTTGCATCTGCTTAGGGCTACTTCAACAGATAACAAATCATGGATAGTGCACTGAGAACTAATTGAGTGTGTCAAGTTTGAAGTAGCTAGCACAAACCGTGTTTGATTTAGAGTTTCAATTGCCTCTATCCGTAATGTGGAAAAGGAGTAAAATCTAAAATTCAAAGTGTTCCTCCAAACGAATTCTAAACACAGAGTAATGAGATTTGGGTGGCCAAGTTCGACTGAATTACTAATCATTCCTTCAAAATATCAACAAGATCAGGTGAAAAAATATTTGCTGAGATTAATGTAAACTCGGAGTTCTGTGGAAGCTTATTAAATGCTTTCAAATGGAAGTGTTTTGTCCTTGCCTCTGCTTAGGGCTACTTCAAAAGAGAACAAATTGTGGAGAGTGTACTGAGAACTAATTGAGTGTGCCAAGTTTCAAGCAGCTAGCACAAACCATATTTGATTTAGAGTTCCAATCACCTCTATCTGTATAGTGGAAAATGAAGTAAAAATGAAGCCAGAGTTAAAGTTAGGTAGTTAGTGTAGTTAGGTAAATCAGGTCTAATATTGAGTAAGATTCATAATGGAGACCATGTTTAGGATGAATTCTGGGAAAAGTTGAACAATTCTTTGAATGTTAATGAAGTCCAGGAAAATCCCAGGGCCCAGAGCCCATTCCCCAAAAGTGATAATGAATAGCCCCCAGAAAACTTGAAGCTGCTGAATCAGAAGTCCTTCCTGACCAGATTACTTCTTTGGCCCACCTGTGTCCCACTCCTCGGGCCTTCCCACCTGCATTCCATCACTGAAAGGACTATAAAAAGGGGAAACAACTGCACTTCCATGGATTCCATCTCTTGGGTCCTCTTCTTCCTCTAGGAGAAGTCTTTTCTACTGTCCTTTAATAAACTTCTATTTTCCACTCTAACCTTGCCTTGGCATGCTTTTCTGGCATTATTCTTTAACATTGGGGAAGCAAGGACTCATCACTGGTCAACAGCGGTAACATATTGGAAGTCCCACTGAGATTCTACACTGAGTTAAGCACCTCTCCACGCACCCCACATCTGGAGGTGCATCTTTCTCTCCCTTTCTTTCTGGAGGGTAAGGTGGGCACCCTATGACTACTTAAACATAATTTGTGCAGCCACCACTCTTCAAGACTCATGTGAGAGGTTTCCTGGCCTAGGCATCTTTAAATCACCTGTTCAATGCAGAGCAGTCATGTTGAGTTTTGCCAAAGCCACTTCCAACTTTTCTGTCTGGGCCCAGAGAGCAATTGGTGTGAGTACACAGTGTCTCTAAATCCTGATCTGCCTTGGATGCGTGGAGGTGGAGGTAGGAGTTTGGAACAACTGCGGAATTCTGGTCTGGGCTACACTCAGACGTATTCCTAAGGTTCCTTTCTATTGAGCCCTCTCCATACAGCCCTAAGGGGTATCTAGGATGATCGCTAGATGAATGGCACTGAGGGAAAGCCCCAATCACATTTGCCTCCATGTGGGCTATGCAACACTCCCAATCCCACATCCATTCCCTACTGGATGCTACCCTTTCTATGCAGGTAAAAAATGTTAGCAGTTCAAGTTGTAGGACTGAGAGAAAGGCATGGGATAATTAGTAAAAGCTGCCCAGATTCCCTAAGATGCATAGGTAACTTTCACTAGTCTGTTTTACTGCTCCAATGTTTAAAATGTGCTGTGTTCTCTTTAAGCTGCTATATGGAGGCATTCTTAGAATCAACTCCTCTGGTAATCTCTCTGATAGAAAGTGCTCCCTTACAACCAGTAGATATCCCTCACCCTTAGGTGGTTCCTTTAGTCTACAGAGCAAAGGCAACAAAAGAGTGCACGATTCTAATTTGCTGTGGGTTTTTAGTGGCAGGGAGGATAAGCAGTAATACCCTTAACTCTGAATCCTCCCAGGGTCTCTGGCACAGGGCAAACAGAGACCCTAGCATTTTGCCAAAGGGGATCAGAAACACCCTTGGCAAAGCAAGGTGAGAAATGGGTTTTCTGGACCATTTAGGAAGCTCAAGATTAGGGAGACATCCCTAATGAGAACAGTTTTCTCCTGCATGGGCGCTTGAGTCCTGTTTTCTTCACACTCAGATGGGAGATTCTCTCTCCAGTATGCCAGGTGCACCACTAACCTGCATATTAAAAAATTTGGATAGATTTGACCCTCAGATATTCAATAAAATGCCTCATTTTCTTCTGCTGCCAGGCCTAGCCTCAATACAAACTCCCTGATGGAGAAACCTGACCACCAGAGGGAAATATCAATTTTAATACAATTTTACAGCTTGATAAATTTTGCAAAAAGGAAGGGAAATGGTGTGAGTTGCCTTATGTTCAGGTTTTCTTTGCCCTAATGGGAAATCCTAAATTATGCCAATAATGTAAAGTAGACTTAGCTATGATATCTGCCATGAAGAGAGAAAATCTTGGGGACTCACCTACTGAGGAGAAAGAATCAGGAGGACCCACAAAATCTCTATCTGCTGTTGGTGTGCAACAACAGCCTTCTTGTCCTCCATATCCTGGCCTCCCTTCATCTTCCCCAACAGGCAAACCAAATATATTATCTCTCCAAGAGATGCCAGAAGGAGAATTTGGGCCAATCAAAGTACATACCCCCTTCTCCCTTCAAGACCTAAGGCGGATAAAAACTGACTGGAGGAGATTTTCGGAGGACCCAGATAAATATTTTGAGGTATTTCAAAACTTATGCCAGGTATTTGACCTCACCTCAAAGACATTATGCTATTACTCAACCAGACCTTGACTTTCAATGGGAAGGAATCAACTCTGAGAGCAGCCGAGGAACTTGGGGATGACCTACGCCTTGCTCCTTCCCCAGCAGAAAAGACTAGGAGCAAACCTAATTACCCAACTGGAGCACAGGCAGTTCCCAGAAATGATCCTGAGTGGGACCCAAATGATGAGCAAGATGCTTGGAAAATTAGCCATTTCCTCACATGTTGATCCTTGAGAGGTGTTTAACTAAATTTTAGCCTAATAATGTCCCTAGTATGCGTCTCCTGTAAGGAACCAAAAGTCAATAGAACTGCCAGCTTTTCTGTTCTCAACTTTTACACCCCTTTAGCTGTGTTTTAAAAAACTTTGATAAACTTTACTCCCCTTTGGGAGTAAAGTTGGGATTAGGGCAGCAATGTTTCCTTTTCTTCCCATAGTTGGCTTGAGTGCGCCCACTGCAGAGGGACATGCCTGCTGGGGATCTAAGAACTTTGATACCTCGCTTTTTCTTTTCCTCAAAACTCTATCCTTATTATTAAATTGGCATTAATTGGCTTCGAGGTCAGGAACTAAACTTTCAGTCACACATTTTGGCATCCCAGAGGGGACTTTAGAGGAGCCCCCACTCTGCTTTCTTGGGGAAGACTAGTACAACTGCAAGCAGAAGATTAACTTTTTGAGAGCTGATTACTAGAAAGTTAGGAGATATGCCAGCATCCTGGGATTGGACATAACCAGAGGAGCTAATCCTGTAAGTAAAAGGAGGGACTGAGGGACTCCCAGCAGTTGCTGAAGCCATTTTGCTTTGAGGAACTCCCTCTTTCTTCCCTGCACTGTAAGGATTATTCCACCTCTGTCTACTTAAAAAAAATAAGGGACAGTGAATGCAGTAATGTGTTAATATTATAGATTGATTTTTGGGAATGATCTTGGCTGAATGTGAATCTAAAAGATGATTTTTTTTATTATAACAATCTGGTATCTGAATGGGTTTTTGAAGCATTGCACAATCTTGCAGTTAAAAGTTGGGTTTAGATGATTTTTTAGTTTATGATTTCAGATAATTCATGCCAGAGAACTTAAATACTTAAGATGGAATATTAAAGAACTCTACTCCAAGTTGGCAAGTAACTGCCAATCATTTAATTTTATTTTTTTTTTCATCAATTTTTGAACTAGGTAGCATGGGAAGATTTCACTAGGTGTACCAGTGCATTAATTTGGGAAAGGATTAATGTAAATTATAATATGGTATCTGTTCCACTCAGTGTGTAGGATTTAGGAAACGAAAGTGTTGGATTGGGATATTGGTCTGGCTTATTGAAATGGCATTGAATAGCAACAGTCCTGGGAATATTTAAAACTTAATTTTGGATATACATGGTAGTGTGTGGTTCTCTTTTGGAATTTTTCAGGTGATTTAATGTAACTTAATACTCCTTTAGGAACTTCAGAAATAATCTGCCTAAATTCAGATATTTACAAATATCATTTCCAAATGTGAACATAAAAAGAGGTTAACAGATGGAAAAGATAAAAGAAGGTTCTAGGTATGGATTTAATAGAGGGAAATGTATTTCTGGATAAAAGAGTCTATGTGATTAAGTAAATAAGAGGGTATAAGTAAGTGATAAAGAAGGTCTGTGTAAGTTGGTTTTATGTGTAAGTTTTTTGAGCAAGTAATCTTAAAGAAATTAAAAATTATACAACTATGGTTAAACAACAACTGTTATTTTGCAATATTGTAATATGTTATTTATTTAAGAACAAATTTGGTTAATATAAAAACATCAATGTAATTGTGGTGCTTTTAATGTGTTCATATCTTCCAGGTATGAAAGTCTATAAGGTAGAAGCTTTAAAAGAGCATTATATGAAGCTGGTGTTCTAAAGTTGTATGGTAATTTTAGGCTTAAAAGAAAAACATGTTGGATATGTGTTTATATCATTTGTGTTCTATAACTGGACTTGTTATCAATAAGATATGTAAAGTTTTATGTTACTTTTTACACTAAGACACAATTTAAATGTATTTTTAAGTTAATGAGAGCCTAATCTGTGTAAAGGTTGATATTGTAAAACACAAAAGTACTTTGCTACTTTTCTACAAAAGGTTAAAAGCTTTCAGACTTTCTTTAATTCATGTTTTAGATGTGATATTATATTGTGTTAGCTAATATTCATGTGAACTTGAGCAACAATTTATGTAGGCTTTATAAAATGATGTCTAAAAAGCAAAGATCACCTTCAGAACTATAGTACTTAAGATTTATGAAAAACCCCGCCTTACCTGAGATGAGGCTCTGTGTCCCATCTCACAACTTGTAAAAATATCTACAAAAGAAGTAGGCCAGATTTCAGTACATTTAATGTTGTGTCCAAAAGTTGGTTTTTGTCAAGATTACTAGGATCTCAAACAGGAGATTATAATGTATAACTCTGCCAAAATTCAAGGTAGCTATTACATGAACTAAATATGTTTTTACTCTTGATAATTTTATTTTGTACTTTTATTATAAATGGTCTAAAGATTGCCTGCTAATGTTTTGCAGAGGTAGTGGTTTAAGAACACACAACTTGGGTTGATTTAAAATAGTGAGTTACCACTTACAGGATAGAGATAGACATTAAAGTCCAGTACTCTTAATATAAGGCTGTTGAAATTTATTTGCTGGATGTTTAAGATTAAGTTTTAAAATTAAAATTAAATGAAAAGGGCCAAGAAAACAAATATTTGCCTCTTGCCCTCTGAGTCAGTCTGAATCCAGGGAACAGGGGACATCTCTAAAGAGCTTTGCAACTCTGGGCCATATAACCTCCCTATCAGGGAGATTAATAAGACCACTGGAGAACAGAAGGCCAATCAGGGTCATCAGAGAAGGGAGACATCCCTGATGCTTCAAGGGAAGCCACATGGTCAAGCAAGGCCTGGACCCATCCTAGCGCAAATAGCACTAGCAGAACTGAGAAGCTGATGTAAAGTTCTCCTAAGACTCCCAAGGAAACTCAGCTGACTGTTAAAAATAAATAGAAACAAAAGTCAGTTTGACTTGCTTCATCTTAAACACTTAGCAAAGACAGTTAAAATGAAAACACAGCTATTCCTGGGCATTTTAAATAATAATAATAGTTAAATGTAACTCCAAGAATAAGTAAACTGGAGGCTACAAAATAGATTCTTAGGTAAGAATGCCTGATACTATCAAAAGGAACTGCCAGAGTAGTTTTTAGTTTAAGGCCTCCAGATATTTCTAACCTACAGAGGTAGGCTTGGTGTTTGCTAGTATAATTATCCAGCCCCAAGTAACATAATTAAAGGTTTTTCTATTAGATACAGTGGTCATAATAGTAAAAGGATTTTGCAAGATCAGATGACAGTAAATTATTAAACTGTATCTTAAGGGGGAGGACATCTGTAACCCTAAACGTTAAATGTTGTGTTTCCATCCATGACAATTCTGGAAATGTGAAAAACATCCTTAAAGATTTTCATGCTCAGATAGAAGCCATGTCCTCACCAACTTTGTCATGGGAACAATATCTTAGCTCCTGGTTATCTGGTACTTCCTGGTGGAAAAAATTGTTAGTCTCTGTCTTTGGCATCATACTCATTGGCATATTCCTGTGCTGTGGCATTTATTGCTGGTTTCAGTACTAATGAATTCTTGTTTCCCTTATACACCACCCATCCACTCAAATGTCCCCCCCCCCAGCCTATTACTTCTCAATCAGACTTCTATCATGGACCACTCAATAGACCTGATTTTTAAAGGGGGACTCCAAACTACTTGCCCAACATCATCCCCTTTCAGCCTGAAGAAGCCAGAATGACCTTTGCCCCCTTTCCTTTCAGCAGTAAAGAGTTCACAAAATTAGAGGGGGGAATGAAGCCAGATTTAAAGTTAGGTAGTCAGTGTAGTTAGGTAAATCAGGTCTAATATTGAGTAAGATCCTAAATGGAGGCCATGTTTAGAATGAATTCCAGGAAAAGTTGAACAACTCTTGGAATGTTAATGAAGTCCAAGAAAAGCCCAAGGCACAGAGCCCATACCAAAGAAGTGTTATTGAACAGCCCCCAGCAAACTTGAAGATGCTGACTCAGAAGTCCTTCCTGACCAGATTACTTCTTTGGTCCACCTGTGTTCCACCCCTCTGGCCTTCCCACCTGCATTCCATCAATAAAAGGACTATAAATAGGGGAAACAAATGCACTTTCATGGATTCCATCTCTTGCATCCCCTTCTTCCTCCAGGAGAAGTCTTTCCTGCTGTCCTTTAATAAACTTCTATTTTTCACTCTAACCTTGCCTCGGCATGCTTTTCTGGTGTTTTTCTTCAACATTTGGGAAGCAAGGACTCATCACTGATCAACAGCAGTAACAAAATCTAAATATTCAAAATGTTTTTCCAAATGAATGCGTCAACCTAGAAGAGTAAAATTTGGGGGGCCAAGTGCAACTGGAGTACTAATCATTCCTTCAAAGTATCAACAAGATCGAGTGAAAAAATATTTGCTGAGATTCCAGTAAACTCAGGGTTCTGTAGAACCTTGGCAAATACATTCAAATGAAAATGTTTTTTCTTTGCATCTGCGAAGGTCTACTTCAACAGGTAAAAATGCATAGAGACTGAAAACTCATTAAGGGTGTCAAATTTCAAGCAGCTACCTCAAATCATGTTTGATTTAGAGTTCCAACTGCCTCTAGCCCTATAGGGGAAAAAGAATTCAAACCTACAAATTCAATGTGTTCCTGCAAATAAACACTTCAACATAGAAGAATGAAATTTGGGGTGCCAAGTGCGAATGGAGTACCAATCATTCCTTCAAAGTATCAAAAAGATCGGGTGAAAAAATATTTCCTGAGATTCCAGGAAACTGGAGTTGTGTGGAATCTTGGCAAACACTTTCAAATGAAAGTGTTTTTTTCCTTGCCAATGCTTAGGGTTACTTCAACAGGGAACAAAACATAGAGAGCATACTGAGAACTAATTGAGTGTGTGAAGTTTCAAGCAGCTGGCACAAACCATGTTTGATTTACAGTTCCAAATATATTATCCCTACAGGGGAAAATGAAGTGAAACCTAAAAATTCAAAGAGTTCCTGTAAACAAATGCTTAAACCTAGAAGATTGAAATTTGGGGGACCAAGTGCGACTAGAGTACCAATTATTCCTTCAAATTATCAACAAGATCCAGTGAAAAAAGTATGTGTTGAGATTCCAGTAAACTCGGAGTTCTTGGGAAGCTTTGGCAAATGCTTTCAAATGAAAGTGTTTTTTCCTTGCTTCTGCTTAGGGCTACTTCAACAGGAACAAAATATAGAGAGTGCATTGAGAACTAATTGAGTGTGATAAGGTTAAAGCAGCTAGCATAAACCATATTTCTGATTTATAGTTCCACCTGCCTCTATTCCTATAGGGGAAAACAAAGGGCAACCAAAAATTAAAAGTGTTCCTCAAAAGGAACACTTCAACCTAGAAGGATGAAATTTGGGGGGCCAGTGCAACTGGAGTAACAATCATTCCTGCCAAGTATCAACAAGATCAGGTGGAAAAATATTTGCTGAGATTTGAGTAAACTTGGAGTTTTGTGGAAGCTTGGCAAATGCTTTCAAATGAAAATGCTTTTTCTTGCCTTTGCTTAGGGCTACTTCAATAGGGAACAAAGAAGAGATAGCACTTTGAGAACTAATTGAGATTGTCAAGTTTCAAGCAGCTATCACAAACCATGTTTGATTTAGAGTTCATCTATCCCTATAAGGGAAAATGAAGTGAAACCTAAAAATTCAAAGTGTTCCTGCAAAAGAATGCTTCAACCTAAAGGAATGAAATTTGGGGCATCAAGTGCAACTGGAGTACTGATCATTCTTCCCAAGCATGAGAAAGTTCTGGTGAAAAAAAATATTTGCTGAGATTCCAGGAAACTTGGAGTTCTGTGGAAGCTTGGAAAACACTTTCAAATGAAAGTGTTTTTTGCTTGCGTCTGCTTAGGGCTACTTCAACAGAGAACAAATCATGTAGAGCACACTGAGAACTAATTGAGTGTGTCAAGTTCCAAGCAGCTAGCACAAACACTGTTTGATTTAGAGTTCCAATTGCCTCTATCTCTATAGTGGAAAAGGAGTGAAATCTAAAATTCAAAGTGTTCCTGCAAACAAATGCTCAATCTAGAGGAATGAAATCTGGGGGGCCAAGCACGACTGGATTAATGGTCATCCCTTCAAAATATCAACAAGATAAAGTGAAAAAATCTTTGCTGAAATTAAAGTAAACTGGGAGTTCTGTAGAATCATGGCAAATGGTTTCAATTGAAAGTGTTTTTTCCTTGCCTCTGCTTAGGGATACTTCAACAGGCAACAAAATATAGAGAGCACACTGAGAACTAATTGATTATGTGAAGGTCCAAGCAACTAGCATAAACTGTGTTTTTGATTTAGAGTTCCAACTGCCTCTATTTCTATATGGGAAGACGAAATGAAACCTAAAATTAAAAGTGTTCCTGCAAAGGAATGCTTCAACCTAGAAGAATGAAATTTAGGGGGCCAGTGCAATTGAAGTAACAATCATTTCTGCCAAATATCAAGAAGATCAGGTGGAAACATATTTGCTGAGACTCCAGTAAACTTGGAGTTTTGTGGAAGCTTGGCAAATCTTTCAAATGAAATGTTTTTCCTTGCCTCTGCTTAGAGTTACTTCAACAGGGAACAAACACCGAGATCACACTGAGAACTAATTGAGTGTGTACACCGAGATCACACTGAGAACTAATTGAGTGTGTGAAGTTTCAAGCAGCTGGCACAAACCATGTTTGATTTACAGTTCCAACTGCCTTATCCCTACAGGGGAAAACAAAGTGAAATCTAAAAATTCAAAGAGTTCCTGTAAACAAACATTTAAACCTAGAAGATTGAAATTTGGGGGACCAAGTGCGTATGGAGTACTGATCATTCTTTCAAAGTATCAACAAGATCCAGTGAGAAAATATGTGCTGAGATTCCAGTAAACTCAGAGTTCTGTGGAAGCTTGGCAAACACTTTCAAAGGAAAGTGTTTTTTTCCTTGTGTTTGCTTAGTGCTACTTCAACAGAGAACAAATCATGGAGAGTGACTGAGAACTAATTGAGTGTGTCAAGTTTCAAGCAGCTAGCACAAACCATGTTTAATTGAGAATTTCAATTGTCTCTATCCCTATAATGGAAAAGTAGAGAAATCTAAAATTCAAACTGTTCCTCCAAACGAATGCTCAACTTAGAGAAATGAAATTTGGGGGACCAAGTGCGACTGGATTACTGATCATTCCTTCAAAAGATCAACACAATTGGGTAAAAAAATATTGGCTTTTTTTCCAGTAAACTTGGAGTTCTGTGGAAGCCTGACAAATGTTTTCAAATGAAACTGTTTTTCCGTGCCTCTGCTTAGGGCTACTTCAACAGAGAAAAAATCATGGAGAGCACACTAACTAATTGAGTGTGTCGAGTGTCAAGCAGCTAGCACAAACCATATTCAATTCAGAGCTCCAATCGCCTCTATCCCTATTGAGGAAAATGAAGTGAAATCTAAAAATTCAAAATGATTTTCCAAACAAATGCTTCATCTGAGAAGAGTGAAATTTGGGCGGCCAAGTGTGAATGGAGTACCAATCATTCCTTCAAAGTATCAACAAGATCCAGTGACAAAATATTTGCTGATTCCAGTAGACTCAGGGTTCTGTGGAAACTTGGCAAACACTTTCAAATGAAAATGTTTTTTCCTTGCATCTGCTAAGGACTACTTCAACAGGGAACAAACTATAGGGAGAGCACAGAAAACTAATTCAGGGTATCAAATTTCAAGCAGCTAGCACAAACCATGTTTGATTTAGAGTTCTAACTGCCTCTATCCCTCTAGGAGAAAAAGAATTGAAGCCTACAAATTCATCATGTTCCTGCAAATGAATGCTTCTACCTAGAAGAATGAAATTTGGGGCACCAAGTGCGACTGGAGTACCAATCATTCCTTCAAAGTATCAACAAGTGAAAAAATAATTGCTGAGATTACAGTAAACTTGGATTTCTGTGGAAGCTTGGCAAAAGCTCTCAAATGAAAGTGTTTTTTCCTTGCCTCTGCTTAGAGCTACTTCAACAGGGAACAAAACATAGAGATCCCACTGAGAACTAATTGAGTGTGTGAAGTTTCAAGCAGCTGGCACAAACCATGTTTGATTTACAGTTCCAACTGCCTTATCCCTACAGGGGAAAACAAAGTGAAATCTAAAAATTCAAAGAGTTCCTGTAAACAAACACTTAAAACTAGAAGATTGAAATTTGGGGGACCAAGTGCGTATGGAGTACTGATCATTCCTTCAAAGTATCAACAAGATCCAGTGAAAAAATATGTTCCGAGAATCCAGTAAACTCAGAGTTCTGTGGAAGCTTGGCAAACACTTTCAAATGAAAGTGTTCTCTCCTTGCCTCTGCTTAGGGCTACTTTAACAGGGAACAAAACAGAGAGTGCATTGAGACCTAATTGAGTGTGTGAAGGTTCAAGCAGCTAGCACCAACCTTATTTTTGATTTAGAGTTTCACCTGCCTCAATTCTTATAGGGGAAAATGAAATGATACCAAAAATTAAAAGTGTTCCTGCAAAGGAACACTTCAACCTAGAAGAACAAAATTTGGGGGACTAGTGCAACTGGAGAATGATTATTCATGCCAAGTATTAACAAGATCAGGTGAAAAAATATTTGCTAAGATTCCAGTAAACTTGGAGTTTGTGGAAGCTTGGCAAATGCTTTCAAATGAAAATGTTTTTCCTTGCCTCTGCTTAGGGCTAATTCAACAGGGAACAAAACATAGAGATCATAGTGAGAATTAATTGAATTTGTCAAGTTTCAAGCAGGTATCACAAATTGTGTTTGATTTGGAGTTCAAACTGCATCCATCCCTATAAGAGAAAATGAAGTGAAACCCAAAAATTCAAAGTCTTCCTGCAAAACAACACTTCAAACTAGAGGAATAAAATTTGGGGCACCAAGTGCAACTGGAGTATCAATCATTCTTCCCAAATATGAACAAGATCAGGTGAAACAATATTTGCTGGCATTCCTGTAAACTTGGAGTTCTGTAAAATCTTGGCAAAAGCTTTCAAATGAAAGTGTTTTCCTTGCCTTTGGTTAGGGCTATTTCAACAGGGAACAAACATAGAGAGTGCACTGACAACTAACTGAGTGTGTCAAGTTTCAAGCAGCTATCCCAAACCATGTTTGATTTAGAGTTCCAGCTGCCTCTATCCCTATAGGGGAAACAAAGTGAAACCTGAAAATTCAACATGTTCCTGCAAACGAACCCTTAAACCTGGAAGAATAAAATTTGGGATGCCAAGTTCCATGAGAGTCCCGATCATTCCTTCAAAGTATCTACAAGATGTGGTCAAAAAACCTTTGCTGCCATTGCAATAAACTCAGACTACTGTGGAAGCTTTTCAAACGGTTTCAAATAAAAGTGTTTTTTCCTTGCCTCTACTTAGGGCTACATCAACAAGGAAAAAAGGACATAGAGCACACTGAAAACTAATTGAGTGTGTCAAGTTTCAAGCAGCTAGCAAAAATCATGTTTGATTTAGAGTTCCAACTGCCTCTATCCCTATAGGGGAAATGAAGTGAAACCTAAAATTTCAAAGTGTTCTGCAAACGAATGCTTCAACCTGGAATAAAGAAATTTTGGGGGGGGCAAGTGTGACTGGTATACCAATCTTTCTTTCAAAGCATCAACAATATGGGGAGAAAAAATATTGGCTGAGATTCAAGTAAACTCGGAGTTCTGTGGAAGCTTTTCAAAAGCTTTCTAATGAAAATGTTTTTTTCCTTGCCTCTGCTTATGGCTACTTCAACAGGAAACAAGCATAAACATCACACTGAGAACTAATTGATTGTGTCAAGTTTCCAGCAGCTAGCACAAGCACAAATCATGTTTGATTCAGAGTTCCAACTGCCTCTATACTTATGAGGGAAAATGCATTGAACCCTAAAAATTCAAAGTGTTCCTGCTAACGAACTCTTCAACATCGAATAATTAAATGTGGAGTACCAATCTTTTCTTCAAAGTATCAACAAGATCACGTGAAAAATATTTGCTGAGATTCCAGTAAATTCGGATTTATGTGGTAGCTTGTCAAATGTTTTCTAATAAAGTGTTTTTTCCTTGCATCTGCTTAGGGCTGCTTCAACAGGGAACAAAGCATATAGAGTCCACTGAAAACTATTTGAGTGTGTCAAGTTTCAAACAGCTACCACAAACCATGTTTGATTTCAAGAGAATCTAACCCTATAGGGAAAACAAAGTGAAATTAAAAAATTCAAAATGTTCCTGCAAACGAACGCTTCAACCTGGAAGAATGAAATTTGGTGGGCCAAGTGTGACTGGAGTACCAATCATTTCTTCAAAGTATTAACAAGATCAG
The DNA here is from genome assembly GCF_045843805.1 of Urocitellus parryii. Taxonomy (NCBI): domain Eukaryota; kingdom Metazoa; phylum Chordata; class Mammalia; order Rodentia; family Sciuridae; genus Urocitellus; species Urocitellus parryii. The sequence goes on from NC_135542.1 coordinate 103,655,458, forward strand.
GTGAAAAAATATTTGCTGAGATTACAGTATACAATGGGTTCTGTGGAGCTTTTAAAATGCTTTCAAATGAAAGTGTTTTTTTCCTTGCCTTGCCTTAGGGCTACTTCAACAGGGAATAATGCATAGAGTGGACAGAGAATGAATTGAGTGTTTCAAGTTTCAAGTAGCTAGCAGAAATCATGTTTGATTTTGGGTTCCACATGCCTCTAACCCTAATAGGGAAAAGGATTTAAAACATAAAAATTCAAAGTGTTCCTGCAAACGAATGCTTCAACCTAGATGAATGAAATTTAGGGGGTGAAGTGCAACTGGAGTACTGATAATTCCTTCAAAGTATCAACAAGATCAGGTAAAAAAATATTTGCTGACATTCCTGTAAACTCTGAGTTCTGTAGAAGCTTGGCAAATGCTTTCAAATGAACGTGTTTTCCTTGCCTTTGCCTAGGGGTATTTCAAGAGGGAACAAATATAGAGAGTGCACTGACAACTAACTGAGTGTGTCAAGTTTCAAGTAGCTAGCTCAAAACATGTTTGATTTAGAGTTCCAACTGCCTCTATCCCCATGAGGGAAATGAAGTGAAACCTGAAAATTGAATGTGTTCCTGCAAGTGAACGCTTCAACCTGGAAAAATACAATTTGGGGGGCCAAGTGCGACTGGAGTCCCAATCATTCCTTCAAAGTATCAACAAGATGGGGTCAAAAATATTTGCTGATATTCCAGTAAACTCTGACTTCTGTGGAAACATTTCAAATGCATCAAATAAAAGTGTTTTTTCCTTGCCTTGGCTTAGGGTTACATCAACAAGGAACAAAGGATATAGAGTGCACTGAGAACTAATTGAGTGTGTCAAGTTTCAAGCAGCTAGCACAAACCATGTTTGATTTAGAGTTCCAACTGCCTTTATCCCAATACGGGAAATGAAGTGAACCTAAAAATTCAAAATATTCCTTCAAACGAATGCTTCAACTTGGAGTAAAGAAATTTGGGGGCCAAGTGCAACTGGTGTACCAGTCTTTCCTTCAAAGTATCAACAAAATCGGGAGAAAAAATATTGGCTGAGATTCAAGTAAACTCGGAGTTCTGTGGAAGTTTTTCAAATGCTTTCTAATGAAAATGTTTTTTTTCCTTACCTCTGCTTAGGGCTAATTTAACAGGGAACAATGCATATAGAGAACACAGAGAACTAATTGAGTGTGTCAAGTTTCAAGCAGCTTGAACAAGCAAAAACCATGTTTGATTTAGAGTTCCCACTGCCTCTATCCTTATAAGCGAAAATGAAGTGAAACCTAAAAATTAAAATTGTTCCTGCAAATGAAGTCTTCTTTAAAGAATTAAATGTTGGGGGCTAAGTCCAACTGGAGTACCGATCCTTTCTTCCAAGTAGGATCACTTGAAAAAAATATTTCCTGGGATTCGAATAAACTTGGACTTCCATGGTAGCTTGGCAAATGGTTTCAAATGAAAGTGTTTTTTCCTTGCCTCTGCTTAGGGTTACTTCAACAGGAAACAAAGCATAGAGAGTGCACTGAAAACTATTTAAGTGTGTCAAGTTTCAAGCATCTAGCACAACCATGTTTGATTTAGAGTTCCAAATGCGTCTATTCCTATAGGGGAAAAGAAAGTGAAGCCTAAAAATGCCAAGTGTTCCTGAAAACGAATGCTTCAACCTAGAAGAATGAAATTTAGAGTATCAATTGCAACTGGAATGCTGATCATTCCTGCAAAGCATCAACAAGTTCGGTTGAAAAAACATTTGCTGGTATTCTAGTAAACTCGGAGTTCTTTGGAAGCTTTGCAAATGCTTTCAAAAGGAGGTGTTTTTTCCCTTGCCTCTGCTTAGGTTTACTTCCACAGAAAGAAAAGCATACATAGCACCTTGAGCACTAATTGAGTGTGTCAAGTTTCAAGCAGCTAGCACAAACCATGTTTGATTTAGAGTTACAATTGCCTCTATCCCTATAGGGGAAAACAAGGTGACTTAAGAATTCAAAGTGTTTCTGCAAAAGAATGCTTCAACCTAGAAGAATGAAATTTGGTGACCCAAGTGCAACTGGAGTACTGATTATTCCCTCAAAGTATCACCAAGATCAAATAAAAAAAAATATTTGCTGAGATTCCAGTAATCTCGAATTCAGTGGAAGCTTGGAAAATGTTTTCAATTGAAAGTGTTTTTCTTGTCTCTGCTTAAGGCTATTTCAACAGGGGAAGAAGCATTAAAAGCACACTGAGAATTATTTGAGTGTGTCAACTTTGAAGCAGCTAGCACAAACCATGTTTTATTTAGATCTTTAAATGCCTCTATTCCTATAGGGGAAAAAAAGAAGTGAAACCTAGAAATTCAAAGTATTCCTGCATATGAACACTTCAACCTAAAAGCATGAAATTTGGGGGTCCATGTGTGAGTGGAGTACTGATCATTCTTTCAAAGTATCAACAAGTTTGGAGAAAAAATATTTGCTGTGATTCCAGTAAATTCAGAGTTGTGTGGAAGGTTGGAAAATTCATTCAAATAAAAGTGTTTATTCCTTGCCTAGGCTTAGGGCTAATTCAACAGGGAGCAAAGCATAGAGAGCACACAGAGAACTAATTGACTGTGTGAAGTTTCAAGCAGCTAGCACAAGCACAAACCATGTTTGATTTAGAGTTCCAAATGCCTCTAACCCTATAATGAAAACAAATTGAAACCAAGAAATTCAAAGTGTTCCTGAAAACGAACACTTCAACGTAGAAGAATGAAATTCAGGGGGCCAAGTGCAACTGGAGTACTGATCATTCTTTCAAAGTATCAACAAGATCGGGTGAAAAAAGATTTGCTGTAATTCCAGTAAACTCAGAGTTCTGTGGAAACTTGGCAAACCCTTTCAAATAAAAGAGTCTTTTCTTTGCCTCTGCTTAGGGCTACATTAACAGGAAATGAATCATATAGAGCACACTGAGAACTAATTGAGTGTGTCAACTTTCAAGCAGCTAACACAAATCATGTTTGATTTACAATTCCAACTGCTTCTATTACTATATGGGAAATGAAGTGAAACCTAAAAATTCAAAAGAGTTCCTGCAAACGAACGTTTCAACCTAAAAGAATGAAATTTGTGGGGCAAAATGCCACTTGTGTACTGATCATTCCTTGAAAGTATCAAAAAGATCAGGTTAAAAAATATTTGCTGAGATTTCAGTAAACTCAGAATATTGTGGAAGCTTGGCAAACCCTTTCAAATATTAGTGTTTTTTCCTTGCCTCTGCTTAGGGCTACTTCAACAGGGAACAAAGCATAGAGAGGTTACTGAGAACTAATTGAGTGTGTCAAGTTTCAATCAGGAACTATGTAATGTTTTGAACAACCAACAATAAAAAAAAATAACATTTAAAAAAAAGTTTCAATCAGCTAGCAGGAATCATGTTTAATTTTGAGTTCCAACTATCTCTATCCTTATAGGTGAAAAAGGAAGTGAAACCTAAAAACTCAATGTGTACCTGAAAACGAACCTTTCAACGTACAAGAATGAAATTTGGAGGGCCAAGTGTAACTGGAGTACCAATCATTCTTTAAAAGTATCAACAAGATCGGGTTAAAAATATTTGCTCTGATTCCAGTAAACTCAGAATTCTGTGGCAGATTGATAAACAATTTCAAATGAAAGAGTTTATTGCTTGCCTCTATTTGGTCTACATCAACAGACAGCAAAGCATATAGAGTGCACTGAGAACTAATTGAGTGTGTCAATTTCAAGCAGCTAGCAAAAACCATGTTTGATTTAGAGCTCCAACTGCCTCTATCCTTATCTGGGAAAAAGAAAGTGAAACCTAAAAATTCCAAGTGTTGCTGAAAACGAATGCGTCAACCTAGAAGAATGAAATTTGAGTGGCCAAGGTCGACTGGAGTACTGCTCATTCTTGAAAGTATCAGTAAGATTGGGTGAAAAAAATTTGCTGAGATTCCAGTAAAGTTGGAGTTCTGTGGACGCATGGTGAATGCTTTCCAATGAAAGTGTTTTCCTTGCCTCTGCTTAAAGCTATTTAAACAGGGAAAAAAGCCTAGAAAGTGCACTGAGAACTAATTGAGTGTGTCAAGTTTGAAGCAGCTAGCACAAACCATGTTTGATTTATAGTTCCAACTGCCTGTATCCCTATAGGGGACACAAAGTACAACCTAAAATTTCAAAGTGTTCCTGCAAACAAACGCTTAAACATTGAAGAATGAACTTTGGAGGTCAAGTGCAACTGGAGTAAAGATCATTCCTTTAAAGTATCAACATGATCAGGTGAAAAAATATTTGTTGAGAATCCAGAGAACTTGGAATGTTGTGGAAGCTTTCCAAATGCTTTCAAATGAAAGTAATTTTTCCTTAGCTCTTATTAGGACTACTTCCAAATGGATCAAAGTGCCGCAGTCCGGCTGCAGCAAAATAATCGGGGAGTGATGAACAACTTGTGTACATTGATACAGCAGGAGTGGAAGCAATTTATTGTAGGACAACAGAGGTATTTATACATTCCACACAGCTTATCTTAATTAGCATAAACTAGATACAGCAGTCAACCAATAAGGAATCTCCACACTTAATGGCTTGCTGGCGTTACTTCACAAACCACTCCCTCTGGCATTTTGCCAGGCGCCATCCAGACATTTTTACAGACTCTAACATTTCTCTGGCAAAATGCCAGGCACCATCCTGACTTGTTTACAGACTCTAACATCAAAGTATAGAAAGCACACTGAGAACTAACTGAGTGTGTCAATTTTCAAGCAGCTAGTAAAAACCATATTTGACTTAGAATTCCAAATGCCACTATCCTAGAGGGAAAACCAATTGAAACCTAAAAGTTCAAATTGTTCCTGCAAAGGAAAACTTCAACCTAGAAGAATAAAATTTGGGGGTCCAAGTGTGACTGGAGTACTGATCATTGCTTCATAGTGTCAAAAAGATCTGGTGGAAAAATATTTGCTGTGATTGCCGTAAACTCAGAGTTTTGTGGAACCTTGGAAAATGCTTTCAAATGAAAGCTTTTTTCCTTTCCTAAGCTTAGGACTACTTCAAAGGGAACAAAGCATAGAGACCACACAGAAAACTAATTGCATGTGTCAAGGTTTAAGCAGCTAGTGCAAACCATGTTTGATTTTCAGTTCCACATGCCTCTAACCCTATAGGGTAAAAGGAAGTGAAACCTAAAATTTCAAAGTTTTCCTTCAAATAAAAGCTTAAACCTAGAAAAATAAAATATAGGGGCCAAGTGCAACTGGAGTACTGATGATTTCTTCAAAGTATCAACATGATCAGGTGAAAAAGTTTTCCCTGTGATTCCAGTAAACTTAGAATTCTGTGGACACATGGCAAACGCTTTCAAATTAAAGTTTTTTCCTTGGCTATGGTTAGGGCTACTTCAATAGGGAATAAAGCATAGAGAGCACAGTGAAAGCTAATTGAGTGTGTCACATTTAAGCAGTTAGCACAAACCATGTTTGATTTAGAGTTTCAAATGCATTGATCCATATAAGAGAAAACAAAGTAAAACCTAAAAATTTGAAATGTTCCTGAAAACGAATGCTTCAACCTAAAAGAATAAAATTTAGAGGGCCAAGTGAAAATGGAGTGCTGATCATTACTTTAAAGTATGAAAAATTTCGGGTGAAGGAATATTCGCTGGTTTTCCAGTAAACTTGGAGTTCTTTTGAAGCTTGGCAAATGCTTTCAAAGCAAAGTTTTTTTTTTCTTGCTTCTACTTAGGTCTATTCAACAGGGAAAAAAGCATAGAGAGTGCATTGAGAACTAATTGAGTGTGTCAAATATCAAGCCAGTAGCAAAAACCATGTTTGATTTAGAGTTTCAAATGCCTCTATCCATATAGAAGAAAACAAAGAGAAATCTGAAAATTCAAAATGTTTCTGCAAATGAATGCTTCAACCTAGAAGATGAAAATGGGGGAGCCAAGTGCCAGTGGATTACTGATCATTTCTTCAAATTATCAACCAGATCGGGTGAAAAAATATTTGCTGAGATTCCAGTAAACTCGGCATTCTGTGGAAACTTGGCAAATGATTTCAAGTGAAAGAGTTTATTTTTTGACTCTGCTTAGGGGTACAGCAACAGGCAACAAAGCAAATAGTGCGCACTGAGAACTAACTGAGTATGTCAAGTTTTAAGAAGCTAGCACAAACCATGTTTGATTTAGAGTTCCTACTGCCTCTCTTCCTTTAAGAAAAAATAAAGTGAAACCTAAAAATTCAAACTGCTCCAGCAAACAAAGGCTTCCACCTAGAAGAACAAAATTTGCAGGGCCAAATGCAACTGGAGTACCAATTATTCTTTCAAAGTACCAACAAGTCCAGGTGATAAAATATTTGCTGAGATTCAGTAAACACGGAATTGTGTGGAAGCTTGTCAAACGCTTTCAATGAAAGTTTTTTTTTTTCTTTGTGTCTGCTTAGGGCTACTTAAATAGGGCACAAAACATAGGGAGCACACTGAGAAATAATTGAGGGTGTCAAGTTTCATGCAGCTAACACGAAACATGTTTGATTTAGAGTTTCAATTGCCTCTATCTCTATACGGGAAAACGAAATGAAATGTAAAAATTCAAAGTTTTCCTGAAAATGAATGCTTCAATGTATAATAATGATATTTAGAGGTCCAAGTGCAACTGGAGGATTGATCACTCCTTCAAAGTATCAACAAGATAGGGTGAAAAAAAATATATGCTGGGATTACAGTAATCTCAAAGTTTTGTAAAAGCTTGGCAAAGGCTTTCAAAGGAAAGTTATTTTTCCTTGCCAATTCTTAGGCCTTCTTCAAGAAGGAACAAAGCATACAGAGCATATTGAGAACAAATTGAGTGTGTCAGTTTTGAGCAGCTAGCACGAAAAATGTTTGATTTACAGTTCCAACTTTCTCTATCTCTATAGGGGAAAACGACATGAAATCTAAAATTCAAAGTGTTCCTGCAAACAAAGGCTTCAACCTAGAACAATGAAATTTGGGGGGCCAAGTGTGACTGGAGTACTGATCATTCTTTCTAAGTATCAACAAGATTGGGTGAAAAAATATTTGCTCAGATACCAGTAAACTTGGAGTTCTCTGGAAGCTTGGCAAATGCTTTTAAATGAAAGTGATTATTCCTTGTCTCTGCTTAGGGCTAATTCAACACAGAACAAAGCATACAGAGTGCACTGAGAAGAAATTCAAAGTGTCAAGTTTCAAGCAGCTAGCAGAAACCATGTTTGATTTAGAGTTCAAACTGCTTCCATCCCTATCAGGGAAAATGAAGTGAAGTCTTGAAATTCAAAGTGTTCTTGCAAATGAATGCTTCAACAAAGAAGAATGAAATTTGAGGGCCAATTGTGACTGGAGTACTAATCATTCCTTCAAAATATCAACAATTTTGGGTGAAAACATATTTGCTGTGATTACAGTAACCTTTGAGTTCTGTAGAAGTTAGCAAACTCTTTCAAATGAATGTGTTTTTTCCTTGTCTATTCTTAGGGCTAATTCAACAGGGAAGAAAGTATAGAGAGCACATTGTGAACTAATTGAGTGTGTCAACTTTCTAGCTACTAGCACAAGTCAACTTTGATTTACTGTTCCAAATGCCTCTATCTATATAGGGAAAAAAGGAGTGAAACCTAAAATTAATAATGTTTCTGCAAATGTACTCCTCAACATAGAAGAATAAAAATTTGAGGACCCATTGCAAGTGGAGTACTGATCATTCCTTCAAAGAATCAACATGATCGGGTGAAAAAATATTTGCTGATATTGTAGTAAACGTGGAGTTTTTTGGAAGCATGGCAAGCACTTTCAAAAAAAAAGTTTTTTTCCTTGCCTCTACTTAGCCCTATCTCACCAGGGGACAAAGCATAGAGAGTGCACTGAGAACTAATTGAGTGTGTCAAGTTACAAACAGCTAGTACGAACCATGTTTGATTTACTGTTCCAACTGCCTCTAACCCTATAGGGGAGAACGAAGTGACACCTAAAAATTCAAAGTGTTCCTGCAAACGAAGTTTTCAACCTAGAAGAATAAAATTTGGGGGCCAAGTGTGACTGGAGTACTGATCTTTCATTCAAAGTATCATTATGATCTGGTGAAAAAATGTTTGCTGACCTAACAATAACCTCAGAGTTCTGTGGAAGAATTTCAAATGCTTTCAAATGAATGTGATTTTTCCTTGTCTCTGCTTAGAGCTACTTCAACAGCAAGAAAGCACAGAGAGCACACACAACTAATTGAGTGTGTGAAGTTTCAACAGCTCGAAAAAACCATGTTTGATTTACTGTTCCAATTGACTCTATCCCTATAGAGGAAAACGAAGTGAAACCTCAGAATTCAAAGTGTTCCTGTAAAAGAATGCTTCAACCTAGAAGAATGAAATTTGGGAGGCCAAGTATGACTAGAGTTCTGATCATTACTTAACAGTCTGAACAAGAATGGGTGAAAAAGTACATGTTGGGATTCAAGTAAACTCAGAATTCTGTAGAAACTTGGCAAATGCATTCAAATGAAAGTGTTTTTTACTTGTCTCTGCTTAGGGCTACTTAAATAGGGAACAAAGCATAGAGAGTGCACTGAGAAAAAATTGAGTGTGTCAAGTTTCAAGAAGCTAGCACAAACCATGTTTGATTTAGAGTTCCAAATACCTCTATTGATATGGGGAAAACAAAGAGAAACCTAAAAATTCAAAGTGTTTCTGCAAATGACCACTTCAACCTAGAAGAATGTAATTTGAGGGGCATCATGAACTGGACTACCTATCATTTTTTCAACTATCAACAAGGTTGGGTGAAAACATATTTGCTGTGATTACAGTAACCTTGGAGTTCTGTGGAATATTGGCAAACTCTTTCAAATAAAAGCGTTTTTTCCTTGCCTCTGCTTAGGGCTAATTCAACAGGGAAAAAAGCATAGAGAGCACACTGAGAACTAATTGAGTGAGTCAAGTTTCAAGCAACTAGCACAAACCAACTTTAATTTACTGTTCTAAATGCCTATATCCCTAAAGGGGAAAATAAAGTGAAACCTAAAAATTCAAAGAGTTCCTGCAAAGGAACACTTCAACCTAGAAGAATGAAATTTGGGGCCCATGTGTGACTTGATTACCAATAATTCCTTCAAAATATCAACAAGATTGGGTGAAAAAATATTTGCTGAAATTCCAGTAAACTCGGAGTTCTGTGGAAGCTTGACAAATGCTTTAAAATGAAAGTGTTTTTTCCTTGCCTCTTCCTAAGGCCACTTCAACAGGGAAAAACGTATAGAGGAAACACTGAGAAGTAATTGATTGTGTCAATTTTCAATCAGGTAGCACAAACCATGTTTGATTTAGAGTTCCAAATGCATCTATCCCTATAGCTGAAAACAAAGTGAAACCTCAAAATTCAAAGTGTTCCTGCAATCTAATGCTTCAACCTAGAAGAATGAAATTTGGGTGCCATGTGTGATTGGAGTACTGATCATTACTTCAAGGTATCAACAAGATTGGGTGAGAAAAATATTTGCTGAGATTCCATTAAACTTGGAATTCTGTGGAAGCTTGGTAAGTGCTTTCAAAAGAAACTGTTGTTTCCTTGCCTCTGCTTTGGGCTACTTCAACAGGGAACAAAGTTTAGAAAGCACTCTGAGAACTAATTTAGTGTATCATGTTTCAAGCAGCTAGCACAAACCATGTTTGATTTAGAATTCCAAATGCATCTATCCCTATAGGGTAAAACAAAGTGAAACCTAAAATTCAAAGTGTTCCTGAAAATGAATGCTTTAACCTACAAGAATGAAAATTTGAGGGACATCTGTGACTGGAGTATTGATCATTCCTTCAAGTATCAACAAGATCAGGAGAAAAAAAAATATTTGCTGAGATACCATTAAACTCAGAGTTTTCTGGCAAATGCTTCAAATGAAAGAGATTTTTACTTCCTCTGCTTAGGGCTACTTCAACAGGGAACATATCATACAGAGCACACTGAGAAAAAATGAGTGTGTGAAGGTTCAAAAAACTAGCACAAACCATGCTTGATTTAGAGTTCCAACAGCCTCTATCTCTATAGCGGAAACGATGTGAAAGCTAAAAATTCAAAAGTGTTCCTGCAAATGAACGCTTCAACCTACAAGTATAAAATTTGGGGGGCCAAGTGTGACTGGAGTACTGATCATTGCTTCTTAGTATCAACAAGATCAGGTGAAAAAATATTTGTTTAGATTCCAGGTAACTCAGAGTTCTGAGGCAGTTTGGCAAATGATTTCAAATGAAAGTGTATTCCTTGCCTAATCTTAGGCATACTTCAACAGGGAAAAATTATAGAGAGCACACTGAGAATTAATTGAGTGTTTTAAGTTTCAAGCAGATAGCACAAACCATGTTTGACTTAGAGGTCCCAATGCATCTATCCATATAGGGGAAAACAATGTGAAACCTTAAAATTCAAACTGTTCCTGCAATCAAATGCTTCAACCTAGAAGAACGAAATTTGGGGTGCAAATTGCGACTGGAGTACCTATAATTCCTTCAAAGTATCAACAAGATCAGGTGAAAAAACTAATTGCTGGGATTCCAGTAAATTTGGAGTTCTGTGGAAGCTTGGCAAATGCTTTCTAATGAAATTGTTTTCCTTGCCTAAGCTTAGCACTACTTGAACCGGGAACAAAGCATAAAAGCACACTGAGAACTAATTGAGTGTGTCTAGTTTCAAGCAGGTAGCCCAAACCATGTTTGATTTAGAGTTCCAACTGCCTCTATGCATATAGGGGATAAGGAAGTGAAAACTAAAAATTCAAAGTGTTCCTGGAAACAAAGGCTTCAACCTAGAACAATGAATTTTTGGGGTCAAATGTGACTGGAGTACCAATCATTCCTTCAAAGTATCAACAAGATTGGGTGAAAAAATATTTGTTAAGATTCCAGTGAACTCGAAGTTCTATGGAAGTTTGGCAAATGGTTTCAAATGAAAGTGTATTGTTCTTGCCTCTTCTAGGCTTCTTCCACAGGGAAAAGTGTAGAGAGCACAGTGAGAACTAATTGAGTATGTCAAGTTTCAAGCAGCTAGCACAAACATTGTTTGATTTAGAGTTCCAAAGGCCACTGTCCCTGTGGGGAAAATGAAGTGAAACCTAAAAATTTAAAGTGTTCCTGCAAATGAACACTTCAACCTAGAAGAACAAAATTTGGGGTGCCAAGTGCGACTCGAGTATTGATCATTCCTTCAAATTATCAACAAGTTCGGGGGAAAAAACATTTGCTGAGATTTGAATAAACTCGGAGTTCTGGGGAGTCTTTGCAAACACATTCAAATGAAAGTGTTTTTTTCTTGCCTTTGCTTAGGGCTAATTCAACAGGCAAAAAAGCATAGAGAATGCACTGAGAACTAACTGAGTGTGTCAAGTTTCAAGAAGGTAACACAAACCATGTATGATTTAGGGTTCCAAATGCCTGTATCCCTATAGGGGAAAATAAAGTGAAACCTAAAAATTCAAAGTGTTCCTGGAAACGAATGCTTCAACCTAGAACAATGAAACTTGGGGGGGGGGGCGCAAATGTGACAGGAGTACCGATCATTCTGTCAATGAATCAACAATATCTGGTGGAAAAATATTTGCTGACATATCAGTAACCTCGAACTTCTGTGGAAGCGTGGCAAATGCTTTCAAATGAAAGAGTTTTTTTTTTTTTTACTTGCCTCTGCTTAGGGCTACTTCAACAAGAAAAAAAGCATAGACAACACACTGAGGAGTAATTGAGTTTGTCAAGTAAGCACCTAGCACAAACCGTGTTTGATATAGAGCTCCAATTGCTTCTATCCCTATAGGGGAAAATGAAATGAAACTTAAAATTTCGAAGTGTTCCTGCAAATGAACGCTTCAACGTAGAATAATGAAATTTGGGAGTACAAGTGTGATTCGAGTACCAATCATTCCTTCAAAGTATCAACAAGATCTGATGAAAAAATATTTTCTGAGATCCAAGAAAATTCAGAGTTCTGTGGAAGCTTGGTAATTGTTTTGAAATGAAAGTGTTATTTTCTTGCCTCTGCTTAGTTCTACTTCAACAAGGAACAAATCATAGAGAGTGCACTGAGAACTTACTAAGAGTGTCAAGTTTCAAGCAGCTAGCACCAACCATGTTTGATTTAGAGTTGCAACTACCACTATCCCTATAGGGGAAAATGAAGTAAAAATATACAAATTCAAAGTGTTCCTGCAAATGAACCCTTCAACCTAGAAGAATGAATGTTGGGAGGCCAAGTGTGACTGGAGTACTGATCATTTATTCAAAGTATGAACTGGATCAGGTGAAAAAATATATTTTTGTGATTCCAGTAAATTGGAGTTCTGTGGAATCTTGGCAAACACTTTCAAATGAAAGTGTTTCTTCCTTTCCTATGTTTAGGACTACTTCAAGAAGAAACAAAGTATAGAGAGCACATTGAGAACTACTTGAGAGTGTCATGTTTCAAGCAGCTAACAAAAACCATGTTTGATTGAGAGTTCCAATTGCCTCTATCCCTATTGGGAAAATGAATGAAACTTAAATATTCAAAGTGTTCCTGCAAACAAATGCTTCAAATCAAAAGAATTAATTTTGGGGGACCATGTGTGACTGGAGTACCTATTATTCCATCAAAGTATCAAAATGATCTGGGGAAAAATATTTGATGGTATTCCAATAAACTCAGAGGTCTGTGGAAACTTATCAAATGTTTTCAAATGAAAGTGTTTTATCCTTGCCTCTGTTTAGGGCTATTTCAACAGGCAACAAAGAATACAGAGGGCACTGAGAACTAATTGAGTGTGTCAATTTTCAAGCAGTTAGCACAAACTGTTTGATTTAGAGTTCTAAATTCCTCTACCCCTATATGGGAAAATGAAGTGAAACCTAAAATTCCAAGTGTTTCTGCAAAGGAATACTTAAACCTAAAAGAGTGAAATTTGGAATGCCAAGTGCAACTTGAGTACTGATCATTTCTTCACAGTAACAAAAAGATCAGGTGAAAAAATATTTGCTGGGATTCCAGTAAACTTGGAGTCCCATGGAAGCTTGGCAAATGCTTTCAAATAAAACTGTTTTTTTCCTTGCCTCTGCTTAGGGCTACTTCTACAGGGAACAAAGAATAGAGAACCCACTGAGAACTAATTGAGTGTGTTAAGTTTCAGGCAGCTTGCAAAAACATGTGTGATTTAGAGTTCCAAATGTTTCTATCCAAATAGGGTAAAATGAAGTTTAACCTAAAAATTCAACGTGTTTCTGCAAAAGAACGTTTCAACATAAAAAAAATAAAATTTGGGGGGGGGGAAGTGCGAATGGAGAACCAATTATTCCTTCAAAGTATTAACAAGATTGTGTGAAAAAAATATTTGCTGAGATTCCAGTAAACTCAGAATTCTGTGGAAGCTTGGCAAATGCTTTTAAATGAAAGTGTTTTATGTTGCCTCTGATTAGGGCTACTTCACAAGGAACAAAGGATAGAGAGCACACTGAGAACTAATTGAGTGTGTCAAGTTTCAAGCAGCTAGCAGAAGCATGTTTGACTTAGAATTCCACCTGCCTCTATCCTAATTGGAGAAATAGAAGTGAAATCTAACAATTCAAAGTGTTCCTGCAAACGAATGCTTCAACCTAGAAGTTTGAAATTTGGGGTGCCAAGTGCCACTCGAGTACCAATCATACCTTTAAAGTATCAAAATTAGGTTAAAAATATTTGTTGAGATTCCAGTAAACTTGGAGTTCTATGGAATCTTGGCAAATGGTTTCAAACAAAAGTGTTTTTTCCTTAACTCTGCATAGGGCTACTTCAACAGGGAACAAAGCATATAGAGCACACTGAGAACTAATTGAGTTTGTCAAGTTTCAAGCAGCTAGCAAAAAACATGTTTGATTTAGAGTTCCAACAACATCTTTCTTTATAAGGGAAAGCTAAATGAAACCTAAAAATTCAAAGGTTTCCTGGAAACGAACGCTTTAACCTAGAAGAATATAATTTGGGTTGCCAAGTGTGACTGGAGAACTTATTATTCCTTCAAAGTATGAACAAGATCGGGTCAAAAAATATTTGCTGGAAAAAAATCAAAGTGATAGAGTGCCGGGAATCCCAACAGCCAGCAGCAGGACCCCGGAGATCCAAGCCCACTGATTCTAGCGGCCTGCCCCGTGGCTACAGAAGGCGTGGCGCCGCAGAGAACCCATTAATTAGCAAGCAGGGAGATTAGGGACTGCCATTAGGTAGAATCCCGCCAGCCAAGCCCACACTGATCCTTGGGCCGAGTACGGGATTTCAGAAGGGGAAGGAAGCGGTACAGTCCCATCCCCCACAGCGGACACTCCACCGAGGCAGTCAGCAGCCACCATCTGGGAAAGCTGAAGATTACACCGCCACTCTCCCACAGATTGCAACATCAAAACAGCCAGTAGCAAGACCCTGGAGATCCAGGCCAACTGATTCCTGCGGCCTGCCCTGCGGCTACAGAAGGCATGGCGCTGCAGAGAACCCATTAATTAGCAAGCAGGGAGATTAGGGACTGCCATTAGGTGGAATCCTGCCAGCCAAGCCCACACTGAGCCTTGGGCTGAGTACGGGATTTCAGAAGGGGAAGGAAGCTGTACAGTCCCATCCCCCACAGCGGACACTCCACCGAGGCAGTCAGCAGCCACCATCTGGGAAAGCTGAAGTATCCACCACCACTCTCCGACAGATTGCAACAACAAAACAGGAGAAATCAAGACTAACAGGAGAAACCAGGAGACTAGAGGCAAGACCCTGGCCAGTGGGCGGCTGGAAACCGCAGGCCCACCTGCGACAGTTCACCCACTGCCTGCGTAACTGGGTGGTAGGAGAACGCTGCCCGCAGACGACCAATCACCCGCCAGCGGCCTGTGATACTGGGCCGCTGGAGACTGCCTGCCCGCCGTGACTGGGAACCGAAATCAAACAGAGGCAGTCCAGTCACACCCCCATTTAGGACACCCCAGCAAGGAGCCTGGGGCCCGCCATAGCAGAGCAGTGTTGTCACTGGAGCTCGGACGTCAGAATTCCTTCCCAGCGGAATCCAAGTTAGCAGACATAGTTTAACAACACAAAGGAGAGACATCAGAGTAATACAGAACCAAAACAAAGCTATAGAAGAGAGCAGAAACACGACAATCAAAAAGAGCTGGGAAGTAACGTGGACAACATGAGAAAACAAGGGAAAAAAGGAGTACAAACAATGCAAGACAACTTAATGCTACAGGAGGACATAGAAACATCAGAAGCAGGGATAGGGAAAGAACTCAAGGCATACCTAACTCAAATGGAAAGGAATATTAGAGACGACGTGAGACAGCAAGTCCAAGAAATAAAAGTATATTTTGAAAATGAATTAAACAAACAAATTCAAATGGCAAAGAATGAGCTCTACCAGGAGATAGAGATCTTAAAAAAAATCAAATGATAATCCTAGAATTGCAGGAAACTATAAACCAAATTAAAAATTCAAACGAGAATATTACAAATAGACTTGATCAAGTAGAAATCAGAACATCAGATAATGAAGACAAGGTTTATCAACCTGAAAAGAGTATAGTCAACACAGAAAAGATGCTTAAAACCCACGAGCAATCTATTCAAGAGATATGGGACGTCATAAAAAAACCAAATTTGAGAGTCATTGGGATAGAAGAAGGAACAGAGATTCAAACCAAAGGAATGGACAACATATTAAATGAAATAATTGTAGAAAACTTCCTAGAGATGAAAGATAGAATGG
Source organism: Urocitellus parryii (assembly GCF_045843805.1). Classification (NCBI taxonomy): domain Eukaryota; kingdom Metazoa; phylum Chordata; class Mammalia; order Rodentia; family Sciuridae; genus Urocitellus; species Urocitellus parryii. The sequence goes on from NC_135542.1 coordinate 103,671,186, forward strand.
ATTGCCAAATCCTGGAAGCCTACAGGACCCCAAGCATTCAAAACCATAATAGACCAACTCCAAGACACATAATAATGAAGATAGCCAACATACAGAACAAGGAGAGAATATTAAAAGCTACGAGAGAAAAGAGGCAGATCACATTCAGGGGTAAACCAATTAGGTTAACGACTGATTTCTAATCACAGACTTTGAAAGCGAGAAGATCCTGGAACAGTGTATTTCAAACACTGAAAAATAATGGATTCCAACCAAGAATACTGTATCCAGCAAAATTGAGCTTCAGATTTGACAACGAAATTAAAATCTTTCATGATAAACAAAAGCTAAAAGAATTCGCAGCAAGAAAACCAGCACTGCAAAGTATTTTGAGCAAAATACTACAAGAAGAGGAGTTGAAAAATAGTGCCCAAAACTATCAGCAGGAGATATCTCAGTAAAGGGGGAGGAAAATAACCAAAAAGTAAAATTAGCCAAACTAAAATAAATAAATAAAGAAGCATGACTGGAAATACAAATCATATCTCAATTGTAACCTTAAATGTTAATGGCCTAAACTCACCAATCAAGAGACATAGGCTAGTAACCTGGATCAAAAAAAATAAATCCAACAATATGCTGCCTTCAGGAGACTCATATGATAGGAAAAGACATACACAGCCTGAAGGTAAAAGGTTGGGATAAATCATACCACTCACATGGCCCTCGGAAACAAGCAGGAGTGGCCATACTCATATGGAATAAAATCAACTTCAAACCTAAGTTAATCAAGAAAGATAAAGAAGGGCACTATATACTGTTAAAATTAACCTTCCACCAACAAGACATAACAATTATCAATGTGTATGCACCAAACAATGGAGCTGCATCGTTCATAAAACAAACCCTCCTCAAGTTCAAGAGTCAAATAGACCACAACACAATAATTATGGGTGACTTCAACACACCGCTCTCGCCATTAGACAGATCCTCTAGACAAAAATTGAATAAAGAAACTATAGAACTCAACAGCACAATCAACAACCTAGACTTAACCGACATATATAGAATATATCAACCATCATCAAGTGGATACACGTTCTTCTCAGCAGCACATGGATCCTACTCAAAGATAGACCATATGTTATGCCATAAGGCAACTCTTAGTAAATATAAAGGTGTGGATATTATACCATGCACCATATCTGACCATAATGGAATGAAACTGGAAATCAATGATAAAAGAAGGAAGGAAAAACCCTACACCACATGGAAAATGAACAATATGTTATTGAATGATCAATGGGTTACAGAAGACATAAAGGAGGAGATGAAAAAATTCTTAGAGTCAAATGATAATACAGACACAACATACCGGAATCTATGGGACACAATGAAAGCAGTTTTAAGAGGGAAATTCATTTCTTGGAGTTCTTTTCTAATGTAGTAGAAGACAAGAAATAATTAAAATTAGAGCAGAAATCAACGAAATTGAAACAAAAACAACCATTGAAAAAATAGATAAAACTAAAAGTTGGTTCTTTAAAAAAATAAATAAGATAGACAAGCCCTTAGCCATACTAACTAAAAGAAGAAGAGAGAGAACTCAAATTACTAACATACGGGATGAAAAAGGCAATATCACAACAGACACTACAGAAATACAGAAGATAATTAGAAAGTATTTTGAAACCCTATATTCCAATAAAATAGAAGATAGTGAAGATATCGATAAATTTCGTAAGGCATATGATTTGCCCAGATTGAGACAGGAAGACATACAAAATTTAAACAGACCAATAACAAAGGAAGAAATTGAAGAAGCCATCAAAAACTACCAACCAAGAAAAGCCCTGGACCAGATGGGTATACAGCAGAGTTCTACAAAACCTTCAAAGAAGAATTAATACCAATACTTTTCAAGCTATTTCAAGAAATAGAAAAAGAAGGAGCTCTTCCAAATTCATTCTATGAGGCCAACATCGCTCTGATCCCAAAACCAGACAAAGATACTTCAAGGAAAGAAAACTACAGACCAATATCTCTAATGAACTTGGATGCAAAAATTCTCAATAAAATTCTAGCGAATTGAATACAAAAACATATCAGAAAACTTGTGCACCATGACCAAGTAGGATTCATCCCTGGGATGCAAGGATGGTTCAATATACGGAAATCAATAAATGCTATTCACCACATCAATAGACTTAAAGACAAGAACCATATGATCATCTCGATAGATGCAGAAAAAGCATTTGACAAAGTACAGCATCCCTTTATGTTCAAAACACTAGAAAAACTAGGCATAACAGGAACTTACCTCAACATTGTAAAAGCTATATATGCTAAACCTCAGGCTAGCATCATCCTAAATGGAGAAAAATTGAAGGCATTCCCCCTAAAATCTGGAACAAGACAGGGGTGCCCTCCTATCACCACTTCTATTCAAATTAGTTTTCGAAGTACTAGCCAGAGCAATTAGACAGACAAAAAAATTAAAGGCATAAAAATAGGAAAACAAGAAGTTAAATTATCGCTATTTGCAGATGACATGATAATATACTTAACATACCCAAAAGGGTCTACAAAGAAGCTGCTAGAGTTAATAAATGAATTCAGCAAAGTGGCAGGTTATAAAATCAACACGCATAAATCAAAGGCATTCCTGTATATCAGCAACAAAACCTCTGAAATGGAAATAAGGAATACCACTCCATTCACAATATCCCCAAAGAAAATAAGATACTTGGGAATCAACCTAACAAAAGAGGTGAAAGATTTATACAATGAAAACTACAGAACCCTAAAGAGAGAAATAGAAGAAGATCTCAGAAGATGGAAAAATGTACCCTGTTCATGGATAGGCAGAACTAACATCATCAAAATGGCGATATTACCCAAAGTTCTCTACAGGTTTAATGCGATGCCAATCAAAATTCCAACGGCATTTCTTGAAGAAATAGATAAAGCAATCATGAAATTCATATGGAAAAACAAAAGACCCAGAATAGCAAAAGCAATTCTAAGCAGGAAGTGTGAATCTGGAGGTATAGCGATACCAGAGTTCAAACTGTATTACAAAGCAATAGTAACAAAAACAGCATGGTACTGGTACCAAATCAGGCGGGTGGACCAATGGTACAGAATAGAGGATACAGAGACTAATCCACAAAGTTACAACTATCTTATATTTGATAAAGGGGCTAAAAACATGCAATGGAGGAAGGATAGCATCTTCAACAAATGGTGCTGGGAAAATTGGAAATCCATATGCAAGAAAATGAAATTGAATCCCTTTCTCTCACCAGCCACAAAAGTTAACTCAAAATGGATCAAGGAGCTAGATATCAAACCAGAGACACTGCGTCTGATAGAAGAAAAAGTTGGCTACGATCTACATATTGTGGGGTCGGGCTCCAAATTCCTTAATAGGACTCCCATAGCCAAAGAGTTAACAACAAGAATAAACAAATGGGACTTACTTAAACTAAAAAGTTTTTTCTCAGCAAGAGAAACAATAAAAGAGGTAAATAGAGAGCCTACATCCTGGAACAAATTTTTACCCCCCACACATCAGATAGAGCCCTAATATCCAGAATGTACAAAGAACTCAAAAAATTAAATAATAAGATAACAAATAATCCAATGAACAATGGGCCAAGGACCTGAACAGACATTTCTCAGAGGAGGACATACAATCAATCAACAAGTACATGAAAAAATGCTCACCATCATTAGCAATCAGAGAAATGCAAATCAAAACCACCCTAAGATACCATCTCACTCCAGTAAGATTGGCAGCCATTATGAAGTCAAACAACAATAAGTGTTGGAGAGGATGTGGGGAAAAGGGTACACTTGTACACTGCTGGTGGGACTGCAAAATGGTGAGGCCAATTTGGAAAGCAGTATGGAGATTCCTGGGAAAGCTGGGAATGGATCCACCATTTGACCCAGCTATAGCCCTTCTTGGACTATTCCCTGAGGACCTTAAAAGAGCGCACTATAGGGATTCGGCCACATCAATGATTATAGCGGCACAATTCACAATAGCTAGACTGTGGAACCAACCTAGATGCCCTTCAATAGATGAATGGATAAAAAAATGTGGAATATATATACAATGGAGTATTATGCAGCAATAAGAAATGACAAAATCATAGAATTTGCAGGGAAATGGATGGCATTAGAGCAGATTATGCTAAGTGAAGCTCGCCAAGCCCTAAAAAACAAATGCCAAATGTCTCCTTTGATATAAAGAGAGCAACCAAGAACAAAACAGGAAGGAAGAGCATGAGGAAAAGACTCACTGTAAACAAAGACGAATGGGGGGAGAGAAAGGGAGAGAGAAGGGAAAGGATTTGTAAATGGTAGGAGACCTTCAATGATACACAAAAGTATAAGAGGTTATGATGGGCAAGGGGGAGGGGGGAAAAAAGGGAGAGAATTGAACAACAGCTGAGGAGGCAGAGAGTGAAGGTGGGAGGGGAGGGGAGGGGGTATAGTAGGGGTTAGGAAAGGTAGCAGATTAAGACAGTCACTAATATGCCATTATGTAAAAATGTGAGTATGTAACAGATGTGATTCTGCTATCTGTATTTGGGGTAGAAAATGGGAGTTCAAAACCCAATAGAGTCAAATGTATGAAAGATGATTTATCAAGAGCTCTGTAATGTTTGGAACAATCAATAAAAAAAAATAAAGAAATAAAAAAAAATATTTGCTGATATTCTAGTGAACTTGGAGTTCTGTGGAAACTTGGCAAACGGTTTCAAATGAAAGTATGTTTTCCTTACCTCTGCTTAGGGCTACTTCAACAGGGAACAAAGCATAGAGAGTGCACTGAGGACTAATTGAGAGTGTAAAGTTTCAAGCAGGTAGCACAAACCATGTTAGATTTAGAGTTCCAACAGCCTCTATCCCTATAAGGCAAAAAGAACTGAAACCTAAAAATTCAAAGAGTTCTGGCAAAGGAATGCTTCAACCTAGAAGAATAAAATTTGATAGGCCAAGTGTGACTGGAGTACCAATCATTCCTTCAAAGTGTCAACAAAATCGGGTTAAAAAATATTTGCTGAGATTCCAGTAAACTCGAAGTTCTGTGGAAGCTTGACAAATGCTTTCAAATAAAAGTGTTTTTTTTGGCCTTTGCTTAGGCCTACTTCAATAGGGAACAAAGCATAAAGAGTGCAGTGAGAACTAATTGAGTTTGTCAAAGTTCAAGCTGCTGTCACACACCATGTTTGATTAAGTGTTCCAACTGCCTCTACCCTATAGGAAAATATAAAGTGAAACCCCAAAATTCAAATTGTTTCTGGAAATGAATGATTCAAACTATATAAATAAAATTTTGGGGCCAGGAGCGACTACAGTACCTATCATTCCTTCAAAGTATCAACAAGATCAGGTGAAAAATATTTCTTGAGATTCCAGTAAACTCGAAGATCTTTGAAGCTTGGCAAATGCTTTCAAATGAATATGTTTTTTTCGTTGACTCTGCTTAGGGCTACTTCAACAGAGAAAAAAGCACAGAGGATGCACTGAGAACTAATTAAATGTGTCAAGTTTCAAGTAGCTAGCACAAACCATGTTTGATTTAGAGATCCAAGTGTCTCAATACCTATAGGAGAGAATGAAGTGAAATCTAAAAATTCAAAGTGATCCTGCAAACGAATGCTTCAACCGAGAAGAATGAAATTTTGGGGGCCAATTTCTTCTAGAGTACCAATCATTCCTTCAACGTATTACCAAGTTTGGGTGAAAAAATATTTCCTCAGATTCCAGTAAACTTGGAGTTCTGTGTAAGCATTGCAAAGGCTTTCAAATAAAAATGTGTTTCCTTGCCTCTGCTTAGGACTACTTCAATAGGGAACAAAGCATAGAGAGCTCAATGAGAACTAACTGAGTGATTCATGCTTCAAGCAGCTAGCACAAACCATGTTTGATTTAGAGTTCCAAATGCCTCAATCCCTAAAGGGAAAAACAAAGTGAAACCTGAAAATTCAAAGTGTTTGTGCAAACAAAGGCTTCAACCTAGAAGATTGAAATTTGAGGGCCAAATGCTATGGGAGTACCAATCATTTCTTAAAAGTGTCAACAATTTTGGGTGAAAAAATATTTGCTGAGATTCCAGTAAACTCGGAGTTCTGTGGAATCTTGGCCAATGTTTTCAAATTAAAGTGTTTTTTTTTTTCTGGCCTCTGCTTAGGGCTACTTCAACAGGGAACAAAGCATAGAGAGTACACTGAGAACTAATTGAGTGTATCAAGGTTCATGCAACTAGCACAACCCATGTTTGATTAAGTGTTCCAACTCCCTCTACCCTATAGGAAAAAAAAGAAGTGAAACCTAAAATTCAAGTGTTCCTGGAAACAAAGGCTTCAAAGTCAAAGAATGAATTTTGGGGGCCAATTGCGACTGGAGTACCAATCATTCCTTCAAAGGATCAACAAGATCCGGTAAAAATACTTGCTGAGATTCCAGTGAACTCGGAGATATTTGAAGTTATCAGACACTTTCAAATGAAAGTTTTTTTTTTTCTTGCCTCTGCTTAGGGTTACATCAACAAGGAAAAAAGTACAGAGAGCATCCTGAGAACTAATACAGTGTGTCAAGTTTCTGCAGCTATCACAAACCATGTTTCATTTAGAGTTCCAAGGAACTCTATCACTACAGGGGAAAATGAAGCAAAACTGAAAAATTCAAAGTTTTCCTGTAATTGAACACTTCTCTTACAAGAATGAAATTTGGGTGGCCAAGTGCAACTGGAGTACTGATAATTCCTTCAAAGTATAAACAAGATTGGGTGAAAAAATATTTCTTGAAATTCCAGTAACCTCAGAGATCTTTGAAGCTTGGCAAATGCTTTCAAATTAAAGTGTTTTTTCCTTGCATCTGCTTAGGGCTACTTGAACAGGGAACAAAGCATAGAGATTGAACTGAGAACTAATTGGGTGTGTCAAGATTCAAGCAGATAGAACAAACCATGTTTGATTTAGAGTTCCAAATGCCTCTATCCCTATAAGAGAAAATGAAATGAAACATAAAAATTCAAAAGATACCTGCAAACAATGCTTTAAACTAGAAGAATGTAATTTGAGGGCCAAGTCCGACTGGAGTACATATCCTTTCTTCAAAGTATCATAAGATCGGGTGAAAAAAATATTTGCTGAGATTCCAGTAAATTTGGAGTTCTCTTTAAGCTTGGCAAACACTTTCAAATGAAAGTATTTCTTTCTTGCCTATGCTTTGGGCTACTTCAACAGGGAACAAAGCATAGAAAGTGCACTAAGAACTGTTCAGTGTGTCACTTTTCAAGAAGCTAGTGAAAACCATGTTTGATTTAGTGTTCCAACTGTCTCTATCATACAGGGGAAAATGAAGTGAAACCTAAAAATTCAAAGTTTTCCTGGAAATGAAAGCTTCAACCTAGAAGAATGAAATGGGGGGGGGCAAGTGCGAGGCATGTACTGATTATTCCTTCAAAGTATCATCATGAACGGGTGAAAAAATAATTTGCTGAGATTCCAGTAAATTGGAGTTCTGTGGAAACTTGGCAAACACTTTCTTTTTTTTTATTGGTCGTTCATAACATTACATAGTTCTTAATACATCATATTACACGGTTTGATTCAAGTGGATTATGAACTCCCGCTTTTACCCCGTATACACATTGCTGTATCACATCAGTTACCCTTCCATTGATTGACATATTGCCTTTCTAGTGTCTGATGTATTCTGCTGTCTGTCCTATTGTCTACTATCCCCCCTCCCCTCCCCTCCCCTCCCCTCCCCTTTTCTCTCTCTACCCCTTCTACTGTAAATCATTTCTTCCATTTGTATTCTCTTGTCTTACCCCTCCTTTCCTCTTATATGACATTTTATATAACCCTGAGGATCGCCTTCCATTTCCATGCAATTTCCCTTCTCACTCCCTTTCCCTCCCACCTCTCATCCCTGTTAAATGTAAATATTCTTCTCAAGCTCTTCGTCCCTACCCTGTCCTTGTTTACTCCCCTTATATCAAAGGAGTCATTTGGTATTTGTTTTTTAAAGATTGACTAGCTTCACTTAGCATAATCTGCTCTAATGCCATCCATTTCCCTCCAAATTCTATGATTTTGTCATTTTTTAATGCAGAGTAATACTCCATAGTGTATAAATGCCACATTTTTTTATCCATTCATCTATTGAAGGGCATCTAGGCTGGTTCCACAGTCTTGCTATCGTGAATTGAGCTGCTATGAACATCGATGTAGCAGTGTCCCTGTAGCATGCTCTTGTTAGGGCTTTAGGGAATAGACCGAGAAGGGGAATAGCTGGGTCAAATGGTGGTTCCATTCCCAGCTTTCCAAGAAATCTCCATACTGCTTTCCAAATTGGCTGCACCAATTTGCAGTCCCACCAGCAATGAACAAGAGTGCCCTTTTCCCCGCATCCTCTCCAGCACTTATTGTTGTTTGACTTCCTAATGGCTGCCAGTCTTACTGGAGTGAGATGGTATCTTAGGGTAGTTTTGATTTGCATTTCTCTGACTGCTAGCGATGGTGAGCATTTTTTCATGTACTTGTTGATTGATTGTATGTCCTCCTCTGAGAAGTGTCTGTTCAGGTCCTTGGCCCATTTATTGATTGGGTTATTTGTTATCTTATTGTCTAATTTTTTGAGTTCTTTGTATATTCTGGTTATTAGGGCTCTATCTGAAGTGTGTGGAGTAAAGATTTGTTCCCAGGATGTAGGCTCCCTGTTTATCTCTCTTATTGTTTCTTTTACTGAGAAAAAACTTTTCAGTTTGAGTAAGTCCCATTTGTTGATTCTATTTGTTAACTCTAGCGCTATGGGTGTCCTATTGAGGAATTTGGAGCCCGATCCCACAGCGTGTAGATCATAACCAACTTTTTCTTCTATCAGATGCCGTGTCTCTGATTTAATATCAAGCTCCTTGATCCATTTTGAGTTAACTTTTGTGCACGGCGAGAGATAGGGATTCAGATTCATTTTGGTGCAAATGGATTTCCAGTTTTCCCAGCACCATTTGTTGAAGATGCTATCCTTCCTCCATTGCATGCTTTTAGCCCCTTTATCAAATATAAGATAGTTGTAGTTTTGTGGATTGGTTACTGTGTCCTCTATTCTGTACCATTGGTCCACCCGCCTGTTTTGGTACCAGTACCATGCTGTTTTTGTTACTATTGCTCTGTAGTATAGTTTGAAGTCTGGTATCGCTATACCGCCTGATTCACACTTCCTGCTTAGTATTGTTTTTGCTATTCTGGGTCTTTTATTATTCCATATGAATTTCATGATTCTTTTATCTATTTCTACAAGATATGCTGTTGGGATTTTGATTGGCATTGCATTGAACTTATAGAGAACTTTTGGTAATATCGCCATTTTGATGATGTTAGTTCTGCCTATCCATGAGCAGGGTATGTTTTTCCATCTTCTAAGGTCTTCTTCTATGTCTTTCTTTAGGGTTCTGTAATTTTCATTGTATAAATCTTTCACCTCTTTTGTTAGGTTGATTCCCAAGTATTTTATTTTTTGGGGGGATATTGTGAATGGAGTAGTTGTCCTCATTTCCGTTTCAGAGGATTTGTCGCTGATATACAGGAATGCCTTTGATTTATGCGTGTTGATCTTATATCCTGCCACTTTGCTGAATTCATTTATTAGCTCTAATAGCTTCTTTGTAGACCCTTTTGGGTCTGCTAGGTATAGAATCATATCATCTGCAAATAGTGATAATTTAAGTTCTTCTTTTCCTATTTTTATGCCTTTAATTTCTTTTGTCTGTCTAATTGCTCTGGCCAGTGTTTCGAGGACTATGTTGAACAGAAGTGGTGAGAGAGGGCATCCCTGTCTTGTACCAGATCTTAGAGGGAATGCCTTCAATTTTTCTCCATTCAGAATGATGCTGGCCTGTGGCTTATCATAGATTGCTTTTACAATGTTGAGGTATGATCCTGTTATCCCTAATTTTTCTAGCGTTTTGAACATAAAGGGATGCTGTACTTTGTCGAATGCTTTTTCTGCATCTATTGAGATGATCATAATGTTCTTATTTTTAAGTCTATTGATGTGGTGAATAACATTTATTGATTTCCGTATATTAAACCAGCCTTGCATCCCAGGGATGAATCCTACTTGATCAAGATGTATAATTTTTTTGATATGTATTTGAATCCGATTCGCCAGAATTTTATTGAGGATTTTTGCGTCAAGGTTCATTAGAGATATTGGTCTGTAGTTTTCCTTCTTTGAAGTGTCTTTGTCTGGTTTCGGAATCAGGGTGATGTTGGCCTCGTAGAATGAATTTGGAAGTTCTCTCTCTTTTTCTATTTCCTGAAATAGCTTGAAAAGTATTGGTGTTAGTTCCTCTTTAAAGGTTTTGTAAAACTCTGCTGTATACCCAGCCGGTCCTGGACTTTTCTTAGTTGGTAGTCTTTTGATGGTTTCTTCTATTTCCTCTATTGTTATTGGTCTGTTTAGGTTGTCTATATCCTCCTGGCTCAATCTGGGCAGATCATAGGACTCAAGGAATTTATCTATGCCTTAACTATCTTCTATTTTATTGGAGTATAAGGATTCAAAGTAATTTCTGATTATCTTCTGTATTTCTGAAGTGTCTGTTGTGATATTGCCTTTTTCATCCCGTATGCTAGTAATTTGGGTTCTCTCTCTTCTTCTCTTCGTTAGCATGGCTAAGGGTCTGTCAATTTTATTTATTTTTTCAAAGAACCAGCTTTTAGTTTTGTCAATTTTTTCAATTGTTTCTTTTGTTTCAATTTCATTAATTTCAGCTCTGATTTTAATTATTTCTTGCCTTCTACTTCTTTTGCTGTTGTTTTGCTCTTCTTTTTCTAGGATTTTGAGATGAAGTATGAGATCATTTATTTGTTGGTTTTTTCTTTTTTTGAGGAATGAACTCCAAGCAATGAATTTTCCTCTTAGAACTGCTTTCAATGTGTCCCATAGATTCCGATATGTTGTGTCTGTGTTTTCATTTAACTCTAGGATTTTTTTAATTTCCTCCTTGATGTCTTCTAAAACCCATTGATCACTCAGCAACCTATTGTTCATTCTCCAGGTGATGTTTGATTTTTCCTTTCTTCTTTTATCATTGATTTTCAGTTTCATTCCATTATGATCAGACAAGATGCATGGTATTATCTCTACCTCTTTGTATTGTCTAAGAGTTGCCCTGTGACATAGTATATGGTCTATTTTTGAGAAGGTTCCATGTGCTGCTGAGAAAAAGGTGTAGCTACTTGATGTTGGGTGGTATAGTCTATATATGTCAATTAAGTCTAGGTTGTTAATTGTGTTATTGAGTTCTATAGTTTCCTTATTTAACTTTTGTTTGGAAGATCTGTCCAGTCGTGAGAGAGGTGTGTTGAAGTCTCCCATGATTATTGTATGGTGGTCTATTAGACTCTTGAACTTGAGAAGATTTTGCTTGATGAACACAGCTGCACCATTATTTGGGGCATATATATTTATGATTGTTATGTCTTGTTGGTGTATGGTTCCCTTGAGCAGTATGAAGTGTCCTTCTATATCCCTTTTGATTAGCTTTGGCTTGAAATCTATTTTATTAGATATGAGTATGGACACTCCTGCTTGTTTCCGCGGTCCATATGAGTGATATGATTTTTCCCAACCTTTCACCTTCAGTCTATGTATATCTTTTCCTATCAAATGCGTCTCCTGTAGACAGCATATTGTTGGGTCTTGTTTTTTGATCCATTCTACTAGCCTGTGTCTCTTAATTGGTGAGTTTAAGCCATTAACATTTAGGGTTATTATTGAGATATGGTTTGTTCTTCTATCCATATTTGTTTATTGATGTTACTAAACCTGATTTGTTATCCTCTTTGACTACTTTCCCCCCTTTACTGTCCTACCTCCCATTGTTGGTTTTCAATGTTATTTTCCATTTCCTCTTCCTGTAATGTTTTGCCAAGGATTTTTTGAAGAGATGGTTTTCTAGCTGCGAATTCTTTTAACTTTTGTTTATTGTGGAAGGTTTTAATTTCATCTTCTATCCTGAAGCTTAATTTCGCCGGATACACGATTCTTGGTTGGAGCCCATTGTCTTTCAGTGTTTGAAATATGTTATTCCAGGATCTTCTAGCTTTCAGAGTCTGTGTTGAGAGATCAGCTGTTATCCTGATTGGTTTACCCCTAAATGTAATCTGCTTTCTTTCTCTTGCAGCTTTTAAAATTCTCTCCTTATTCTGTATGTTGGACATCTTCATTATAATGTGTCTAGTTGTGGATCTCTTATGATTTTGCACATTCGGCGTCCTGTAGGCTTCTAGGATTTGGGATTCTGTCTCAATCTTCAATTCTGGGAAGTTTTCTCATAGTATTTCACTGAATAGTCTGTTTATTCCTTTGGAATGGAGCTCTGTGCCTTCCTGTATCCCAATGACTCTTAAATTTGGTCTTTTGATATTGTCCCATAATTCTTGGATGTTCTGCTCATGGTTTCTTAGCAGACTTGCTGAGCTGTCTATGTTCTTTTCCAGTTGAAATACTTTGTCTTCATTGTCTGATGTTCTCTCTTCTAAGTGATCTACTCTGCTGGTAGTATTCTCAATTGAGTTTTTAAGTTGGTTTATTGTTTCCTGCATTTCTAGAATTTCTATTTGTTTGTTTTTTATTACCTCTATCTCCCTGTGAAATTGATCTTTTACTTCCTGGATTTGTTTGTCAATGTGATCTGTCATTGTCTGATTTTGCTGTCTCATGTCTTCCTTGAGACTCCAGATCATCTGAAGCATATATATCCTGAACTCTTTATCTGATATTCCATCTGTTGCAGCTATTACCTCTTCTAAAGTTGAGTTGACCTGCATTGCTTGTGGTCCTTTCTTTCCTTGTCTTTTCATACTGTTCGCGTTTCTTTCTGCTTGGTGCAACTGTTGTGTTTTGAAATTTACCCCTTATTTATTTATGTTGCTCTTATATACTTGAAAAGTCTCCCTTGCAGGTGCGGGCGGCGGCTGTGCCCCTACTCCAATTGGGGTGACGTGTCTACCATGCTGGCAGCTCTCTGGGCCTGTTCCGGGAGTGGAAGGCTGCTCTGCTCTGTCCCTATTCCAATTGGGGTGTCGTGACTACCATGCTGGCAGGTCGCTGGGCCTGTTCCTGGCGTGGGCGGTGGGCTTGGCTGGCGGGATTCCACCTAATGGCAGTCCCTAACCTCCCTGCTTGCTAATTAATGGCTTCTCTGAGGCGCCTGGCTATGTTTCGTTTTGGCTGCTACTGGGAAGAGGGGTTGGAGGTCAGGTGTCTCTAGTTTCCCCCTAGTCTTTATGGAAGCTCAGCTTGATACTCCCTCTCCCGGCAAGCCTAGGAGAGATTTTATGCGAATTCCCGCTGTCTGGGGGGTGAGCTGAATGACACCGACCTGTTTTGATGTTGCACTCTGAAGGAGAGTGGCGGTGTATCCTTCAGCTTTCCCGGATGGTGGCCGCTGACTGCCTCGGTGGAGTGTCCGCTGTGGGGGATGGGACTGTACCGCTTCCTTCCCCTTCTGAGATCCCGTGCTTGGCCCAAGGGTCCGTGTGGGCTTGGCTGGCGGGATACCACCTAATGGCAGTCCCTAACCTCCCTGCTTGCTAATTAATGGCTCCACTGAGGCGCCGCCACGCCTTCTGTAGCCTCAGGGCAGGCCGCGCGAATCAGTTGGCCTGGATCTCCGGGGCCCTGCTGTAGGCTGTTGGGATCCCTGGCACTCTATCACTTTGATTTTTTCTGCTTGCCCCTCCCCCAGCGCTGGCTAGCCAGGTTTCGTTTTGGCTGCTACTGGGAGGAGGGGTTGGAGGTCAGGTGTCTCTAGTTTCCCCCTAGTCTTAATGGAGGCTCAGCTTGATACTCCCTCTCCCGGCAAGCCTAGGAGAGATTTTATGCGAATTCCCGCTGTCTGGGGAGTGAGCTGAATGACACCGACCTGTTTTGATGTTGCACTCTGAAGGAGAGTGGCGGTGTATCCTTCAGCTTTCCCGGATGGTGGCCGCTGACTGCCTCGGTGGAGTGTCCGCTGTGGGGGATGGGACTGTACCGCTTCCTTCCCCTTCTGAGATCCCGTGCTCGGCCCAAGGGTCCGTGTGGGCTTGGCTGGCGGGATACCACCTAATGGCAGTCCCTAACCTCCCTGCTTGCTAATTAATGGCTCCACTGAGGCGCCACGCCTTCTGTAGCCTCAGGGCAGGCCGCGCGAATCAGTTGGCCTGGATCTCCGGGGCCCTGCTGCAGGCTGTTGGGATCCCTGGCACTCTATCCAAACACTTTCAAATGAAAGTGTTTTTTCCTTGTCTAGACTTAGGGCCACTTCTACAGGGAAAAAATCACAGAGAGCCACTGAGACCTAACTGAGTATGTCAAATTTCAAGCAGCTAGCACAAACCATTTTTGACTCAGAGTTCAAACTGCCCCATCCCTGTAGGAAAAAAAAATGAAATGAAACCTAAAAATTCAAAGAGATCCCGCAAACGAGATCTTTAACTTAGAAGAATGACTTTGGTGGCCAAGTGCATCTGGAGTACCATTCATTTCTTCAAAGTATCAACAAGATCAGTTGAAAAAATATTTGCTGAGATTTCAGTAAACTCGGAATTCTGTGGAAGCTTGGCAAATGCTTCCAAATGAAAGAATTTTTTCCTTGTCTCTGCTTAGGGCTACTTCGACAGGGAACAAATCATAGAGAGCACACTGAGAACTAATTGAGTGTGTCAAGTTTCAAGCAGCGAGCACAAATAATGTTTGATTTATAGTTCCAAATGCCTATATCTTTAAATGGGAAAACGAACTGAAACCTAAAAATTCAAAGTTTTCCTACAAACAAATGCTTCAACCTAGAAGAATCAAAATTCAAGCACCAAGTCCAATGGAGTACCAATTTTTCCTTCAAAGTATCAACAAGATTGGCTGCGAAATATTTGCTGAGATTCCAGAAAACTCAAAGTTCTGTGTAAGCTTGACAAAAGCTTTCAAATGTAAGTGATTTTTCCTTGCCTTTGCTAAAGGCTACTTCAACAGTCAACAAAGCCTAGAGAGCACCCTGAGAACTAATAGAGTGTGCCAAGTTTCAAGAAGCTAGCACCAACCATATTTGATTTAGAGTTGCAAATGTCACTATCCCTATAGCAGAAAAAGAAGTGAAACCTAAAAATTCAAAGTGTTCCTGGAAATGAATGCTTCAACCTATAAAAATGAAATTTGGGGGGACAATTTTGACTGGAGTACTGATTATTCTTCCAAACTATCAACAAGTTCGGGTGAAAAAATAATTGCTGAGATTCCAGTAAACTCGGAGTTCTGTGGAAACGTGGGTAATGCTTTCCAATGAAAGATTTTTTTCATTGCCTCAATTTAGGCCCACTTCAACAGGGAACAGAGCATAGCAATTGCACTTAGAACTTATTGAGTGTGTCAAGTTTCAAGCAGCAAACTTGAAAATCATGTTTGATTTAGAGTTCCAACTGCCTCTATCCCTATAGGGACAAATAAAGTGAAACCTAAGAATTCAAAGTGTATATACAAATGCACTCTTCAAATTAGAAGAATGGAATTTGTGGGCCAAGTGTGACTGGAGTCCCGATTATTCCTTCAAAATATCAACAAGATCGGGTGAAAAAATATTTGCTGTGATTACAGTAAACTCAGAATTCTTGTGAAAGCTTGGTAAGCGCTTTCAAATGAACGTGTTTTTTCCTTGCCACTCCTTAGGGCTACTTCAACAGGGAACAAATCATAGAGAGTACACTGAGAAGTAATTCAGTGTGTCAAGTTTCAAACAGCTAGCACAAACCATGTTTGATTTAGAGTTCCAACACCCTCTATCCCTGTAAGGGAAAACAAAGTGAAACAAAAAATTCAAAGTGTCTCTGCAAAGGAACTCTTAAACCTAGAAGAATGAAATTTGGGGTACCAAGTGCGACTAGAGTACTGATCATTCCTTTGAAGTATCAACAAGTTCCAGTGAAAAAAATATTTGCTGAGATTCTAGTAAACTCAGAGTTCCATGGATGCTAGACAAACTTTGTTAAATGAAAGTGTTTTTCCTTGCCTGTGCTTAGGTCTACTTGAACAGGGAACAAATCATAGAGATCGCACTGAGAACTAATTGAATGTGTCAAGTTTCAAGGAGCTAGCACAAACAATGTTTGATTTAGAGTTCCAACAACCTCTATTCCTACAAAAGAAAATGAAGTTAAATCTAAAATTCAAAGTGTTCCTGCAAACAAAGTTCAACCTAGAAGAATAAAATTTGGGGGGCTAAGTGCGACTGGAGTATGGATCATTCCTTCACAGTATCAAAATGATCTGGTGAAATATGTTTCAATGAGATTCCATTAAACCCCGAGTTTTTTTGGAAGATTTGCATAGGCTTTCAAATGAAAGTGTTTTTTCCTTGCCTCTGTTTAGGGCTACTCCAACATGGTAAAAAGCATAATGAACACAATGGGAACTTATTTATTATGTCGTCTTTCAAGCAGCTAGCACAAAATATATTTGATTTAGAGTTCCAAATGCCTCTATCCCTATAGGGGAAAACAAAGTGAAACCAAAATTTACAAAGTGTTCCCACAAAAGAACGCTTCAAACTAGAATAAAATTTGGGGGCCAAGTGTGACTGGTGTACTGATCATTCCTGCAAAGTATTAACAAGATTGGGAGAAAAAATATTTGCTATGATTCCAGTAAACTTGGAGTTCTGTGGAAGCATTTCAAATGCTTTGTAATGAAAGGGGTTTTTCCTTGCCTCTGCTTAGGTGGCCAAATGTGACTGGACTACCAATTGTTTCTTCAAATTATCAGCAAGATAGGGTGAAAAATATTTGTTGGGATTCCAATAAACTTGGAGTTCTTGAAATATTGGAAAATTCTTTCAAATGAAAGTGTTTTTTTCTTGCTTCTGTTTAGGGATTCTTCAACAGGGAACAAATCATAGACAATGCAGTGAGAACTAATTGAGTGTGTCAAGTTTCAAGCAGCTAGGACAAACCATGTTTGATTTAGAGTTCCAAAAGCCTTTATCTGTATAAGAGAAAACAATGTGAATCCTAAAAATTAAAAGTGTTCCTGCAAATGAACGCTTCAACCTAAAAGAATGAAATTTGGGATGCCAAATTCCACTCGAGTACTGATCATTCTTTCAAAGTATCAATAAGATCAGGTGAAAAAATATTTGTGAAATTCCAGTAAAATCACAGTTCTGTGGAAACTTTGCAAATGCTTTCAAATGAAAGTATTTTTTGCCTCTGCTTAGGGCTACTTCAATAGGTATAAAAGCATAGAGAACACATTGAGAACTAATTGAATGCAGCAAGTTTCAAGCAGCTAGCACAAACCATGTTTGATTTAGAGTTCCAAATGCATCTTATCCAATAGGGGAAAACCAAGTGAAACCTAAAAATTCAAAGTGTTCTGAAAACTAACGCTTCAACCTAGAAGAATGAAATTTGGGTGGCCAAGTGCCATCGGAGTACTGATAATTCCATCAAAGCATCAACAAGATCAGTTCAAAAAATTTTGCTGAGATTCCTGTAAACTCAAAGTTCTGTGAATGCTTGGCAAATGCTTTCATATGAAAGCGTTTTTTCTTGCCTCTTCTTACGGCTACTTCAAAAGGGAAAAAAGCATAGAGAGCCCATTGAGAATTACTTGAGTGTGTCAAGATTCAAGCAGCTAGCACAAACCCTGTTTGATTTAGAGTTCCAACTAACACTATCCTTATAGGGGAAAACCAAATGAAACCTAAAAATTCAAACTCTTCATGCAAATGAACGCTTCAACATACAAGAATGGAATTTGTGGATCAACGTGCGACTGGAGTACCAATCATTACTTCAAAATATCTACATTACCAGTTGAAAAAAATATTTGCTGAGATTCCAGAAAATTCGGAGTTCTGTGGAATCTTGACAAATGCTTTGAAATGAAAGGGTTTTCCTTGCCTCTGCTTAGGGCTATTACAACAGGGAACAAAGCACAGAATGCACACTGAGAACTAATTGAGTGTGTCAGTGTCAAGCAGCTATCACAAACCATGTTTGATTTAAAGTTCCAAATGCCTCTATCCCCATAGGGGAAGATGAATTGGAGCCTAGAAATTTGAAGTGTTCCTGCAAACGAACGCTTCAGCCTAGAAGAATGAAAATTGAGGTACCAAGTGCACCTGGAGTACCGATCATTCCTTCTAAGTATGAAAAAGTTTGGGAAAAAATATTTGTTGAAATTCCAGTAAACTTGGAGTTCTGTGGAAGCTTGGCAAATTCTTTCAAATGAAAGTGTTTTTTTTTTGTTTGTTTGTTTTGTTTTTTTTTTTTTTTTTTTTGCCTCTGCATAGTGCTACTTCAACAGGGGATAAAGCATAGAAAGCACACTGAGAACAAATTAAGTCTGTCAGGTTTTAAGCACGTATCACAAAACATGTTTTATTTAGAGTTCCAAATTCCTCTATCCATGTAGAGGAAAAAGAAGTGAAATCAAAAATTCAAAGTGTTCCTGAAAACGATTGCTTCAACCTAGAAGAATGAAATTTGGGGGACAAGTGTGACTGGAGTACCGATCAAAGTATGAACAAGGTCAGATGAAAAAATATTGCTGGGATTCCAATATACTTGGAGTTTTGTGGAAACATGAAAACACTTTCAAATGAAAGTCTTTTTTTTTTGTCTAGACTTAGGCCTATTCAACAGGGAAAAAAGCATAGAGAGCACATGGAGAAATATTTTAGTGTGTCAAGTTTCAAGCAGCTAGGAAAATCCATGTTTGATTTAGAGTTCCAACTGCAATTTATTCTTATAAGGGAAAATGAAGTAAAACCTAAAAATTCAAAGTGTTTCTGAAAAGGAACTCTTTAACCTAAAAGAATGAAATTTAGAGCGCCAAGTGCGAATGGAGTACAGATCATTCCTTCAAAGAATCAAGAAGTTAGGATGAAAAAATTTTTGCTGGGATCCCAGTAAACTATGACTTCTGTGGAAGCTTGGTAAATGCTTTCAAATGAAAATATTTTTTCCTTGCCTCTGCTTAGGGCTACTTCTACATGGAAAAAAAGCATAGAGAGTGCACTGAGAACTAATTGAGTGTGTCATGTTTCAAGCAGCTAGCACAAACCATTTTTGATTTAGAGTTCAAATTGCCTCTATACCTATAAGGGGAAATGAAGTGAAACCTAAATTTCAACGTGTTCCTCCAATGGAATGCTTCAACTTAGAAGAATGGAATTTGGGAGGCCAAGTGCAACTGGAGTACCAATCATTCCTTCAAAGTATCCACAAGATCTGGTGAAAAAGTATTTGTTGAGATTCCAGTAAACACGGAGTTCTATGTAATATTGGCAAACATTTTCAAATGAAAAGGTTTTTACTGGCCTCTGCTTTGGGCTACATCAACAGGGAACAAAGCATAGAGAGCATTCTTAGAACTAATTGAGTGTGTAAAGTTTAAAGCAGCTAGCCCAAACCATGTTTGATTTAGAGTTCCATCTGCCTCTATCCCTATAAGGGAAGAAAAGTGAAATCTAAAATTCAAAGTTTTTCTGCAAATGAACACTTCAACCTAGAATAACAAAATTTGGGGTGCCATGTGTGACTAGAGTACTGATCATCCTGCCAAGTGTCAACCAGATCATGTGAAAAAATATTTGCTGAGATTCCAATAAACTCGGAGTTCTGTGGGAGCTTGGAAAACTATCAAATGAAAGTTTTTTTATCCTTTACTCATCGTAGGGCTACTTAAACAGAGAACAAAACATACAGAGCACATTGAGAACTAATTGAGTGTGTAAAGTTTCAAGAATCTAGGACAAACCATGTTTCCTTTAGAGTTCCAACTGCCTAAGTTAAACCTAAAAAATTTAAAGTGTTCCTTCAAATGAACGCTTCAACCTAGAAGAATGAAATTTGGTGGGCCTTTTGACTGGAATGTCTATTATTCTTTCAAAGTATCAACAAAATCTGATGAAAATATATTTGCTTGTATTCTAGTAAACTCGGAGTTCTGTGGGTGCTTGGCAAATGCTTTCAAATAAAAGTTTTTTTTTTTCCTTGCCTATGCTTAGGGCTACTTCAACAGGGAAGAAAACATAGAGAGCACACTGAAAACTAATTGAGTGTTTCACGTTTCAAGCAGCTATCATAAACTATGTTTGATTTACAGTTCCAAATGCATCTATCTGTATAGGGGAAAACAAAATGAAATCTAAAAATTCCAAGTGTTCCTGAAACCGAATGTTTCAACCTAGAAAAATTGAATTTAGAGGGCCAAGTGCTACTGGAAGACTAATCATTCCTTCAAAGTATCAATAAGTTCGAATGAAAAATTATTTGGTGATATTCCAGTAAACTCAGAGTTCCTTGGAAGCTTGGCAAATGCTTTCAAATGAAAGTGGTTTTTCCTTGCTTCTGCTTATGGGTACATGAACAGGGAAAAAAACATAGAGAGTGCACTGAGAACTAATTGAGTTTGTCAAGTTTCAATCAGCTAGCACAAACCTGTTTGATTTAGAGTCCCAAATTCCTCTATCATTAGAGGGGAAAATGAATGAAATGTAAAAATTTAAATTGTTCATGGAAACGAACGATTCAACCTAGAATAATGAAATTTGGGGGTCAAGTGCAACTGGAATATTGATCATTCCTTCAAAGTATCTACAAGATCAGGTGAAAAAATATTTTCTTGATTCCAGTAAACTTGGAGTACTATGGAAGCTTTTCAAATGCTTTCAAATGAAAGTGTTTTTTCTTTGCCTCTGCTTTGGGCTACTTAAACAGGGAAGAGAGCATAGAGAGAATACTGAGAACTAATTAAGTTTGTCACGTTTCAAGCAGCTAGCACAACCCATGTTTAATTTAGAGTTCCAACTGCCTCTATCCCCATAGGGGAAAATGGAGAGAAACCTAAAAATTCAAAGTGTTCATGCAAATGAACACTTCAACCTAGAAGAATAAAATTTGGGAGGCCAATTCTGACTGGAGTACCACTAATTCCTTCAAAGTATCAAGAGGGTCAGATGAAAAAACATTTGCTGAGATTTCAGTAAACTCAAGAGTTCTGTAGGAATCTTTTCACACTCTTTTAAAGCAAAGTGTCTTTTCCGTGCATCTGCATAGGGCTACTTCAATAGGGAAAAACACATAGAGAGTGCACTGAGAACTATCTGAGTATGTAGAGTTTCCAGAAGCTTGCACAAACCATGTTTCATTTAGAGTTCCAAATGCATTTATCTGTAGAGGGGAAAACAAAGTGAAACCTAAAAATTCCAAATGTTTCTGAAAACCTAGAAGAATTAAATTTAGAGGGCAAGAGCGACTTGAGTACTGATCATTCTTTCAAAGTATCAACAAGTTCAGTTTTAAAAATATCTGCTGGTATTCCAGTAAACTCGGAGTTCTTTGGAAGCTTGGCAAACACTTTCAAATCAAAGTGTTTTTTCCTTGCCTATGCTTAGGGTTACTTCAACAGAGAAAAAAAGTAAAGAGATGGCACTGAGAACTAATTGAGTGTGTCAATTTTGATGCTGCTAGCAGAAATGGTGTTTAATTTAGAGTTCAAAATGCCATTATCCCTGTAGGGGAAATCAAAGTGACCTAAGAATTCAAAGTGTTTTGGCAAATGAACGGTTTAACCTTGAAGAAGAAAAATTGGGGGTCCAAGTGTGAGTCGATAACCAATCATTCCTTCAAAGTATCAACAAGTTCGGGTGAAAAAATATTTGCTGAGATTCCAGTAAACTCAGAGTTCTGTGGAAGCGTGGCAAATGCTTTCAAATGAAAGTGTTTTTCCCTTGCCTCTGCTTATGGCTACCTCAACAGGGATCAAAGAAAAGAAAGCACAATGAAAACTAATTGAGTGTGTCAAGTTTCAAGCAGCTAGCACAAACCATGTTTCATTTAGAGTTCCAATTGCCTCTATCCCATTAGGGAAAATGAAGTGAAACCTAGGAATTCAAAGAGTTCTTGCAACGAATGCTTCAACCTAGATCAATTAAATTTGGGGGGCTAGGTGCGACTGGAGTAGCAATCATTCCTTCAAGGTATCAACAAGATCAGGTGAAAAAATATTTGCTGTGATTCCAGTAAACTCAGAGTTTTGTGGAAACTTTGAAAAAGCTTTCAAATGAAAGTGTTTTTTTCCTTGCCTCTGCTTATGGCTACCTCAAGAGGGATCAAAGCAAAGAAAGCACAATGAGAACTAATTGAGTGTGTCAAGTTTCAAACAGCTAGGACAAACCATGTTTAATTTAGAGTTCCAACTGCCTCTGTTCTTATAAGAGAAAACAATATGAAACCTAAAAATTCAAAGTATTTCTGCATAGGAACTCTTCACCCTAGAAGAATGAAATTTGTAGGGCCAAGTGCGACTGCAGTACAGATCATTCCTTCAAAGTATCAACAAGTTTTGGTGAAAAAAATATTTGCTGGTATTCCAGTAAACTCGGAATTCTGTGGAATCTTGGCAAATGCTTTCAGAGGAAACTGTCTTTACATTGTGTATCCTTAGGGTTTCTTCAACAGGGAACAAAGCATAGAAACACACTGAGAACGAATTGAGTGTGTCTAGTTTCAATCAGTAGGACAAACCATGCTTGGTTTAGAGTTCGAACTGCCTCTATTCATATAGGGGAAAAAGAAGTGAAATAAAAAAGTTCAAAGTGTACCTGAAAACAAATGCTTCAATCTCTAAGAATGAAATCTGGGGGCCAAATGTGACTGGTGTATCGATCATTCCTTCAAAGTTTCAACAAAATTGGTTGAAAAAATATTTGCTGAGATTCCAGTAAACTTGGAGTTCTGTGTAATCTTGGCAAACACTTTCAAATGAAAGTTTTTTTTTTCTTGCCTAGGCTTAGGGCTACTTCTATAAGGAACAAAGCATAGAGAGAGCACAAAGAACTAATTGAGTGTGTCAGGTTTCAAGCAGCTACTACAAACCGTGTTTGATTTAGAGTTCTAAATGCAACTATCCTATAGGGGAAAATGAAGGGAAACCTACAAATTCCAAGGGTTCCTTCAAACAAACGTTTCAACCCTTAGAATGAAATTTGGGGAGCCAAGTGCCACTGAATTACGGATCATTTCTTCAATGTATCAACAAGTTCAGTTGAAAAAATATTTGCTGGTATTCCAGTATACTCAGAGTTTTTTGGAAGCTTGGAAAACGCTTTCAAATCAAAGTGTCTTTTCCGTGCCTCTACTTAGGGCTACCTCAACAGGGAAAAAAAGCATAGAGAGTGCACTGAGAAATAACTGAGTATGTAGAGTTTCAAGAAGCTAGTGCAAGCCATGTTTGATTTAGAGTTCAAACTGCCTCTATACCCATAGGGGAAAATGAAGTTAAACCTAAATATTCAAAGTGTTCCTGCAAAGTAACACTTGAAGTAGAAGAATGAAATTTGGGGGATCAAATGCAATTGGAGTAGCAACATAATCGGGTGAAAAAATATTTGCTGTGTTTCCATTAAACTCAGAGTTGTATGGAAGATTGTCAAACACTTTCAAATGAAAATGTTTTTTCCTTGCCTCTACATAGGGCTAATTAAACATGGAACAAAGCATAGAGAGCAACCTTAGAACTAAGTTTGTGTGTAAAGTTTAAAGAAGGTAGCACAACTATGTTTGATTTAGAGTTCGAACTGCCTCCATCCCCAAAAGGAAAACAATGTGAATCCTACAAATTCAAAGTGTTCCTGCAAACGAACGCTTCAACCTAGAAGAATGAAATTCAGGGGGGCAAGTGCAACTGTATTACCGATCATTCCTTCATGTATCAACAAAATCAGGTGAAATAATATTTGCTGTGATTCCAGAAAACTCAGAGTTCTTTGGAAGCTTGGCAAACCATTTCAAATGAAAGAGTTTTTTCCATGCCTCTGCTTAGGTCTACATCAACAAGTAAGAAAGCATATAGAGTGCAATTATGACTAATTGAATGTGTCAAGTTACAAGCAGGTAGCACAAACTACGTTTGATTTTGAGTTCCAAATATCTCTATTCCTATAGGGGAAACTAAGTGAAACCTAAAAATTGAAAGTATTCCTGCAAACGAACGCTTCAACCTGGAAAAATGAAATGTGGGTGGCCTAATTTGACTCTAGTACCAATTATTCCTTGAAAGTATCAACAAGATTGGGAGAAAAAAATATTTTCTGAGATTTCAGTATACATGGATTTATGTGGAAGCTTTTTAAACGTTTTCAAATAAAAGTGTTTTTTCCTTGCCTCTGCTTAGGCTTACTTCAACAGGGAACAAAGCATAGAAAGTGCACTGAGAACTAATAGAGTGTGTCATTTTTCAAGCATCTAGGACAAACCATGTTGGATTTAGAGTTCCAAATGCATCTATCCCTATAAGGGAAAACGAAGTGAAACCTAAAAATTCAAAATGCTCTGCAAACAACCCCTTCTATGTACAAGAATGAAATTTGAGGGAACAAGTGCCACTGGAGTATGATTATTCCTTCAAAGTATCAACAAGTTTAGGTGAAAAATATTTGCTCAGATTCCTGAAAACTGGAGTTCTGTGGATTCTTGGCAAATGCTTTCAAATGAAAGTGATTTTTCCTTGCCTCTGCTTAGGGATACTTCAACAGTTAACAAAGCACAGAGAGCACACTGAAATCTAATTGAGTGTGTCAACTTTCAAGCAGCTAGCACAAACCATGTTTGATTTAGAGTTCCAAATGCATTTATCCCTAATGGGGAAAATGAAGTGAAACCTAAAATTTCCAAGTGTTACTGAATACAAATGCTTCAACCT
This sequence comes from Urocitellus parryii, assembly GCF_045843805.1. Classification (NCBI taxonomy): domain Eukaryota; kingdom Metazoa; phylum Chordata; class Mammalia; order Rodentia; family Sciuridae; genus Urocitellus; species Urocitellus parryii. The sequence goes on from NC_135542.1 coordinate 103,695,942, forward strand.
ACAAGAATGAAATTTGGGGGGCCAAGTGCGACTGGGATATCTATCATTTCTTAAGGTGTCAACAAGATTGGGTGAATAATTATTTTCTGTGTATCCAGTAACTTAGAGTTCTGTGGAAACTTGGCAAACCCTTTCAAGTAAAAGCATTTTTTCCTTGCCTCTGCTTAGGGCTACTTCAACAGGGAACAAAGCATAAAGAGTGCACTGAAAGGTAATTGAGTGTGTCAAGTTTTAAACAGCTAGCACAAACTATGTATGATTTAGAGTTCCAACTGCTTCTATCCCTACAGGAGAAATGAAATGAAACCTAAATATTCAATGTGTTCTTGCAAATGTATGCTTCCACCTGGAAGAATGAAATTTGGTGGACTAAGTGTGACTGGAGTACCAATAATTCCTACAATGTATGAACAAGATTGGGGAAAAATAATATATATATATATATATATATATATATATATATATATATATACTGAGATTCCAGTAAACTCGGAGTTCTGTGGAAGATTTTCAAACACTTTCAAATAAAGGTGTTTTTCTCTTGCCTCTACTTAGGGCTACATCAACTGAAAACAAAGCATATAGAGCACACTGAGAAGTAATTGAGTGTGTCAAGTTTCAAGCAGCTAGCACAAGCCACATTTATTTAGATTTTCCTCTATCTATATCCCTATAGGGGAAAAGAAGTGAAACCTAAAAATTCAAAGTGTTCCTGCAAACGAACGTTTCAACATACAAGAATTAAATTTGTGGGGCCAAGTTCGACTGGAGTACTGATAATTTCTTCAAAGTGTCAACAAGATCGGGTGAAATAATATTTGCTGTGATTCCAGTAAACTCGGAGTTTTGTTAAAGCTTAGCAAACTCTTTCAAATGAATTTTTTTTCTTGCCTATGCATAGGGCTACATCAACAGAAAACAATGTATATAGAGCACTTTGAGTACTAATTGAGTGTGTCAAGTTTCATGCAGCTAGCACAAACCATGTTTGATATAGAGTTCCAAATGCCTCTATCCCTATAGGGGAAATGATGTAAACCTAAAAATTCAAAGTGTTCCTGCAAATGAACGCTTCAAACTAGAAGAATGAAATTTGGTGGCCATGTGCAAATGGAGTACCATTCATTTCTTCAAAGGGTCTACAATTTCGGGTAAAAAAAAAATATTTTCTGAGATTCCAGTAAACTTGGAGTTCTTTGGAAGCTTGGCAAATGCATTCAAATGAAAGTGTTTTTCCTTGCCTCTGCTTAGGGATACTTCAACAGGGAACAAAGCCTAGAGACCTCACTGAGAACTTATTGAGTGTGACAAGTTTCAAGCAGCTAGCACAAACCACGTTTGATTTAGGATTCCAACTAACTCTATCCTTATAGTGGAAAATGAAGTTAAACCTAAAAATTCAAAGTGTTCATGCAAACTAACGCTTTAATCTACAAGGATCAAATTTTTTGGGGGGCGGACAAGTGCAACTGGAGTACCAATCATTCCTTCAAAGTATCAACAAATTCGGAGGAAAATATTTGCAAAGATTCCATTAAACTCGGATTCTGTGGAAGCTTTTCAAATGCTTTCTAAGAAAAATCTTTTTTTCTGCCTCTGCTTAGGGCTACTTCAACAGGGAACAATCCCTAGAGAGTGCACTGCAAACGAAATGAGTGTGTTGAGTTTCAAGTAAGTAGCAAAAACCATGTTTGATTTACAATTTCAACTGCCTCTATCCTTATAGGGGAAAATGAAGTGAAACCTAAAAATTCAAAGTGTTCATGCAAATGAACGATTTAACCTAGAAGAATGAAATATGGGGAGCCAAGAGTGATGGAAGTACCAATCATTTCTTCAAAGTATCAATGAGATTGGGTGAAAATATTTGCTGACTTTCAAATAGACTCAGCATTCTTTGGAAGCTTGGCAAATGCTTTCATGTGAAAGAGTTTATTTCCTGCCTCTTCTAAGGGGTACTTCAACAGGCAACAAATCATATAGAGCTCACTGAGAACTAATTCCATATGTCAAGTTTCAACCAGCTAGCACAAACCATGTTTGATTTACATTTTCAACTCCCTTTATCCCTATAAGGGAAATGAAGTGAAGCATAACAATTCAAAGTGTTCCTGGATACGAATACTTCAACCTACAAGAATGGAAGTTGGGTTGGCAAGTGCAACTGGAGTACCAATCATTCCTTCAAGGTATCAAGAAATTCATGTGAAAAAAATATTTGCTGGTATTCCAGTAAACTCAGAGTTGTTTGAAAGCTTGGAAATACTTTCAAATGAAAGTGTTTTTTTCCTTGCCTCTGCTTAGGGGTTTCTCTTCAACAGGGAAAAAAGCATAGAGAGCACATTAGGGACTAATTTCAAGGAGCTAGCACAAACCTTGTTAGATTTAGAATTCCTAATGCCTCTATCCCTATACTGGAAAACACAGTGAAACCTAACAATTCCAAATATTCCTGCAAACAAACACTTAAATGTACAAGAATGAAATTTAGAGGGCCAAGAGCGACTGGAGTACCTATCATTCTTTAATATATCAACAAGATGGGTGAAAAAATATTTGCTGTGATTCCAGTAAACTCAGAGTTTTGTGAAAGCTTGGCAAATATTTCAAATGAAAGTGTTTTTTCCTTGCCTAGTCATAGGGCTACTTCAACAGGGAGAGAGCATAGAGAGCACACAGAGAATTACTTGAGTGTGTCACATATCAAGGAGCTAGCACATATAATGTTAGGATTAGAGTTCCAAATGCCTCTAACCCGAAAGGGGAAAACAAAGTGAAATGTAGAAATTCAAAGTGTTCCTGCAAATGAATGCTTCAACCTAGAAGAATAAAATTCATGAGGCCAAGTTCAACTGGAGTACAGATCATTCCTTCAAAGTATCAACAAGAAGGGGTGAAGAAATATTTGCTGATATTCCAGTAAATTCAGAGTTCTATGGAAGCTTTCAAATGCTTTAAAATTAAAGTGTTTTTTTTCCTTGCCTCTGCTTAGGGCTATTTCAACAAGGAACACAGCATAGAGAGCACACTGAGAACTAATTGAGTCTATCAAGTTTCAAACAGCTAGGACAAACAATGTTTTTTTTAGAGTTCCAAATGCCTCTACCCCTATACAGGAAACAAAATGAAACCTAAAATTCAAAGTGGTTCTGCAAATGAAGACTTCAACCTAGAAGAAGGAAATATGCAGGGCCAAGTGCAAGTGGAGTACAAGTGATTCCTTGAAAGTATCACCAAGATTGGGTGAATACATATTTGCTGTTATTCCAGTAAACTCAGAGATCTGTGGAAGCTTGACAAACTCTTTCAAAGGACAGAGTTTATTCCTTGCCTATGCTTATGGCTACATCAACAGGCAAAAAAGCATATAGAGCACACTGAGAATTAATTGAGTGTGTCAAGTTTCAAGCAGCTAGAAAAAAAATGTGTGATTTAGAATTCCAAATGCCTCTATCCCTATAGGGGAAAAATGTAGTGAAACCTAAAAATTCAATGTATTCATGCAAATGAATGCTTCCACCTAGAAGAATGAAATTTCGGAAGTCAAGTGTAACTGGAGTACTGATCATTCCTTCAAAGTATCAACAATATCAGGTGAAAAAATATTTGCTGAGATCCAGTAAACTCGGAGTTTTGTAGTAGCTTGGCAAATTGTTTTAAATGAAAGTGTTTTTTCCTTGTCTCTGGTTAGGGCTACATAAACAGGGAAGAAATCATAGAGAGTTCACTGAGAACTAATTGAGTGTTTCAAGTTTCAAGATTCCAGAAAACTCAGAATTTTGTGTATGCTTGCCAAACACTATCAAATGAAAGTGTTTTTTCCTTATCTCTACTTAGGGCTACTTCAACAGTTAACAAAGCATAGAGAGTGCATTGAAAACTAATTGAGTGTGGGAAGTTTCAGGCAGCTAGCACCAACTATGTTTGATTTACACTACCAAATGCCACTATTTCTATAGAGGAAAACAAAGTGAAAACTAAAAATTCAAAATGTTTCTGCAAACGAATGCTTTAAACTAGAAGAATGGAATTTGTGGGCCCAAATGCAACTGGGGTACTGATAATTCATTCAATGAATCAAGAAGATCGAGTGAAAAAATATTTGCTGAAATTCCAGTAAACTCAGAGTTTTTTGAAGCTTGGCAAACACTTAAAATTAAAGTGTTTTTTCTTGCCTCTGGTTAGGGCTACTTCAACAGGGAGAAAAGCATAGAGTGGATGCTGAGAACTAATTGAGTGTGTTAAGTTTCAAGTAGCTAATACAAACCATGTTTGATTTAGAGTTCCAAAAGCCTCCACCCTATGGGGAAAACGAAGTAAAATCTAAAGATTCAAAGTGATTCTGGAAACGAATGCTTCAACATATGATAATGAAATTTTGGAGGCCTAATGGGACTGGAGTACTGATCATACCTTAAAAGTATCAACAACATTGGTTTAGAAAATATTTGCTGAGATTCCAGTAAACTCGGAGTTCTGTGGAAGCTTTTCAAATGCTTTCAAATAAATTTTTTTTTCCTTGCCTCAGCTTAGGGCTACTCCAACAGAGAACAAAGCATAGAGAGCACACTGAGAACTAATTGAGTGTGTCACGTTTCAAGCAGCTAGCACAAACTATGTTAGATTTAGAGTTTCAACTGCCTCTACCCTATAGGGAAAAATGAAGTGAAACCTAAAAATTCAAAGTGTTCCTGGAAACGAATGCTTCAACGGAGAAGAGTAAAATTTGGGGTTAAAGTGCGACTGGATTTCTGATTATTCCTTCAAAGTTTCAAAAAGATCACGAGAAAAAAAAAATGCTTGCTGAAATTCTAGTCAATTCAGAGTTCTGTGGAAGCTTGGCAAACGATTTCAAATTAAAGTGTTTTTTCCTTCCCCATGTTTAGGGATACTTCAACAGGGAAGAAACATAGAGAGCGCACTGAGTCCTAATTGAGTGTGTCAAGTTTCAAGCTTCTAGCACAAACCATTCTTGATTTAGAGTTGCAAATGTCTATACCCTATAGGTGAAAATGAAGAGTAACCTAAAAATTTAACGTGTTCCTGGAAATGAATGCTTCAACCTAGAAGAATAAAATGTATGAGGCCAAGTGGGACTGGAATATGAATCATTTCTTCAGAGTGCCAACAAAATAGGTTGAGAATATATTTGATGAAATTCCAGTAAACTTGGAGTTCTGTGGAAGCTTGGCAAATGCTTTCAAATGAAAGTGTTTTTTTTTCTTGCCTCTGCTTAGGGCTACTTCATCAGGGAACAAAGTATACAGAGCACACTTTGAACTAATTGAGTGTGTCAAGTTTAAAGCAGCTAGCACAAACCATGTTTGATTTAGAGTTCCAACTGCCTCTATCCCTGTATGGCAAAACAAATTGAAACCTAAAAATTCAATGTGTTCCTGCAAATGAACACTTCAACCTAGAAGAATGAATTTTGGGGTACAAGTGCGTCTGGACTACCAATCATTCCTTCAAAGTATCAACAAGTTTGGGTGAAAAATATTTGCTGAGATTCCAGTAAACTCGTAGTTTTATGGAAGTTTGGCAAATGCTTTCAAAGGAAAGTGTTTTATCCTTGCCTCTGCATAGGGCTACTTCAACTAGGAAGAAAGCATAATGAGTGCAGGGTGATCTAATTGACTCTGTCAAGTTTCAAGGCCCTAGCACAAACCATGTTTGATTTAGAGTTCCAAATGCCTCTATTCCTAAAGGGGAAAATGAAGTGAAACCTAAAAATTCAAAGTGTTCCTGCAAACAAACCTGCAACCTAGAAGAATGACATTTGGGGGGCTAAGCATGACTGGAGTACCAATCATTTCTTCAAAGAATCAACAAGATCAGGTGGAAAAATATTTGGTGAGATTACACTAAACCCAGAATTCTGTGGAAGCTTGACAAATGCTTTCAAATGAAAAATTTTTTTCCTTGCCTCTGCTTAAGGCTACTTCAACAGGGAAAAAGGCATGGAGAGTGCAGTGAGAACTAATTGATTGTGTCATTTTTCAACCAGCTAGCAGAAACCATATTTGATTTAGAGTTCCAAATACCTCTAATCCTATAGGGGAAAATGAAGTGAAACCTAAAAATTACAAGTGTTTTTTGAAATGAATGCTTCAACCTAGAAGAATGAAATTTGGGGGCTATGTGCAACTGGAGTACCGATCATTCCTTCAAAGTATCAACAAGATCTGGATAAAAATATTTGCTGAGATACCAGTAAACCAGAGATCTCTGTAAACGTGGCAAATGCTTTCAAATAAAAGTACTTTTTTCTTGCCTCAACTTAGGGCTATTTCAACAGGGAAAACAGCATAGAGATCCACTGAGAACTAATTGAGTGTGTCAAGTTTCAAGCAGCTACCACAATCCATGTTTGATTTAGAGTTCCAACTTCCTCCAACCCAATAGGGGAAAATGAAGTGGAACCTTAAAATTCAAAGTGATCCTGCAAAAGAACACTTAAACCTAGGAGAATGAATTGGGGAGGGGGGCAAGTGCATCTGGAGTACCGATAATTCCTTCAAAGTATCAACAAGTCTGGGTGAAAAAATATTTTCTGAGATTCCAGAAAACTCATAGTTCTATGGAAGCTTGGTAAATGCTTTCAAATGAAAGTGTTTTTTCCTTGCCTGAGCTTAGGGATACTTCCACAGGGAACAAAGCACAAAGAGTGCAGTGAGAACCAATTTACTGTGTAAAGTTTCAAGGCCCTAGCAGAAATCATGTTTGATTTAGAGTTCCAAAAGCCTCTACCTTATAGGGAAAAATGAAGTGAAACTTAAAAATTCAAAGTGTTCCTGGAAATGAATGCTTCAACATAGAATAATGAAATTTGGCTGGCCAAGTGGAACTGGAGTACTGATCATTCCTTCAATGTACCAACAAGTTCGGTTGAGAAAATATTTTCTGAGATTCCAGTAAACTCGGGGTTCTTTGGAAGTTTGACAAATGCATTGCAATGAACGAAGTTTTTCCTTGCCTCTGCATAGGACTACTTCAACAGGGAACAAAGCATAGACACTGCACTGAGAACTAATTCAGTGTGTAAAGTTTCAAGCAGCTACCACAACCATGTTTGATTTAGAGTTCCAACTGTCTCTACCCTATAGGGGAAAATGAAGCGAAACCTAAAAATTTAAAGTAATCCTGCAAATGAATGCTTCAACCTAGAAGAATGAAATTTTTGAGACCAAGTGCATCTTGAATACCAATCATTCCTTCAAAGTATCAACAAAATTGGGTAAAAAAATACTTTCTGAAATTTCAGTAAACTTGGAGTTCTGTGGAAGTTTGGCAAACACTTTCAAGTGAAAGTGTTTATACCTTGTCTCAGCGTAGGGCTATTTCAACAGGAAACAAAGTACAGAGAGCTCACTGAGAAATAATTGAGTGTGTCACGTTTCAAGCAGCTAGCACAAACTATCTTTTATTTTGAGTTCCAAATGCCTCTATCCCTAAAGGGGAAAATGAAGTGGAACCTGAAAGTTCAAACTCTTCCTGCAAACAAACACTCCAGCCTAGAAGAATGTAATTTCGGGCACCAAGTGTGACTGGAGTACCAATCATTCCTTCAAAGTATCAACAAGATCAGGAGAAAAAAAATTTGCTGGGATTCCAATAAACTCGGACTTCTGTGGAAGCTTGGCAAATGCTTTCACATGAAAGTGTTTTTTCCATGCCTCTGCTTAAGGTTATTTCACAGGGAACAAAAAATTGGGAGCACATTGAGAACTAATTCAGTGTGTCAAGTTTCAAGCAGCTTGCACAAATCATGTTTGATTAAGAGTTCCAAATTACTCTAGCCTATAGAGAAAAATGAAGTAAAACCTAAAAATTCAAAGTGTTCTGGGAAAAGAATGATTCAAACTAGAAGAATGAAATTTGGGGGACATGTGCCACTGGAGTACCGATTATCCCTTCAAAGTCTCAACAAGGTCAAGTGAGAAATTATTTGCTGAGATTCCAGTAAACTCTGAGTTCTGTGGAGGCTTGGCAAACACTATCAAACGGAAGTGATTTTTCCTTGCCTATGCTCAGGGCTACTTCAACAGGGAACAAAGCATATAGAGTGAACTGAAAACTTAACTTAAGTGTGTCAAGTTTCAAGTGGCTAGCACAAACCATGTTTGATTTAGAGTTAAAAACCCCTCTATCCCTGTAGAAGAAAACTAGGTGAAACCTAAAAATTCAAAGTGTTTCTGCAAATGAACGCTACCACTTATAAGAAGTTAATTTGGGTGGCCAAGTTACAGTGAATTTAAGATCATTCTTTCAAAGTATCAATAAGATCAGGTGAAAAATATTTACTGAGATTCCAATAAACTCAGAGTTCTGTGGAAGCTTGGCAAAGGCTTTCAAATGAAAGTGTTTTTCCTTTCCTTGGCTTAGGGCTACATCAACAAGAAACAAAGCATAGAGTGCACTGAGAACTAATTTAGTGTGTCAGGTTTCTAGCAGCTAGCACAAACCATGTTTGGTTATGAGTTCCATATAAATCTATCCCTTTAGGGGAAAAGGAAATGAAACCTAAAAATTCAAGTTGTTCCTGTAAACGAACACTTCAACCTAGAATAATGAAATTTGAGGGGCCTAGTGCCACTGGAGTACAGATCATTTTTCAAAGTATCAACAAAATTGAATGAAAAAATATATGCTGATATTCCATTAATTTGTTGTTTTCTGGACACTTGGCAAATGCTTTCAAATGAAAGTGTTTTTTCTTGCCTATGCTTAGGGCTTATTCAACAGGGAACAAAGCATAGAGAGAGCACTGAAAACTAATTGAGTGCATCACGTTTTAAGCAGCTAGAGCAAACCATGTTTGATTTAGAGATCCAAATGCCTCTATCTGTATAGGTGAAAATGAAGTGAAACCTAAAAATTCAAAGTGTTCCTGCAAATGAACTCTTCACCCTAGAAGAATGAAATATGGGGGGCAAAGTGCGAGTGGAGTACTGATCATTCCTTCAAAGTACAATCAAGATCGGGTGAAAAAATATTTGCTGGGATTCCAGTAATCTTGGTGTTCTGTGGAAATATTTCAAATGCTTTCCTTGCCTCTTCTTAGGGCTACATCAACAGGGATCAAAACACAGTGAGATCTAATTGAGTGTGTCAAGTTTGCAGCAGCTAGGACCAACCATGTTTAATTTAGAGTTTCAACTGTCTCTATCCTTATAAGAGAAAATGAAGTGAACCTAAAAATTCAAAGTGTTCCTGCAAACGAACTCTTCAACCTAAGAGAATGAAATTGGGAGGGCCAAGTGCGACTGGAATACCAATCATTTCTTGAAAGTATCAACAAGATCAGGTGAAAAAATATTTGCTGAGATTCTAGTAAACTTGGACTTTTGTGGAAGCTTGGCAAATGCTTTCAAATGAAAGTGTTTTTTTTTCTTTCCTTTGATTAGGGATACATCAACACGGAATAAAACATAGAAAGTGCACCTAGAACTAATTGAGTGTGTCAATTTTCAAGAGTCTAAGACAAACCATGTTTGATTTAGAGTTCCAAAAGCCTCTATTCCCATAAGGGATAATGAAGTGAAACTGAAAGTTAAATGTGTTCTTGCAAATTAACACTTCAACCTGAAAGAATGATATTTGGGTGACCATGTTTGATATAGTGTTCCAATGTCTCTATCCTTATAAGGGAAAATGAAGTGAAACCTAAAAATTCAAAGTGTTCCTACAAACTAACTCTTCAACCTAAGAGAATGAAATTTGGAGGGCAAAGTGCGACTGGAGTACCTATCATTTATTCAAAGTATCAACAAGATAGGGTGAAAAAATATTTGCTGGGATTCCAGTAAACTCGGACTTTGGTGGAGCTTGGAAAATGCTTTCTAATGAAAGTGTGTTTTCCTTGCCTCTGTTTAGGGCTACTTCAACAGGGAACAAAGAATAGAGAACGCACTGTGAACTAATTGAGTGTGTCATGTTTCAAGCAGCTAGCACAAACCATGTTTGATTAGAGTACAAAATGCCTCTATCCCTATAGTGAAAATGAAATGAATCCTATAAATTCAATGTGTTCCTGCACATGAATGCTTCAACCTGGAAGAATGAAATTTGGGGGGATAAGTGTGACTGGAGAACTGATCATTCCTTCAAAGTATTGAAAAGATAGGGTGAAAAAAATATTTGCTTTGTTTCCAGTAAACTCAGAGTTCTTTGGAAGCAGCTTGACAAACGCTTTCAAATGAAAGTGTGTGTGTGTTTTTTGCCTCTGCTTAGGGCTACTTCAACAGTTAACAAAGCATAGCAAGAACAATGAGAACTAATTGAGTGTTTCAAGTTTCAAGCAGCTAGCAGAAACCATGTTTGATATAGTGTTCCAACTGTCTCTATCCTTATAAGGAAAAATGAAGTGAAACCTAAAAATTCAAAGTGTTCCCGCGAACAAACTCTTCAACTTAGGAGAATGAAATTTGGAGGCCAAGTGCGACTGGAGTACCAATGATTTAGATTTTCAACTGCCTCTATCCCTATAGATGAAAACGAAGTGAAACCTGAAAATTCAAAGTATTTCTGCAAACAAGCACTTCAACCTAGAATAATCAAACTTGGGGGGCCAAATGCAACTGGAATACCAATCAATCAGGCAATGTGTCAACAAGAGAAGGTTAAAAAAAATATTTGCGGAGATTCCAGTAAACTCAGAGTTCTGTGAAATCTTGTCAAATGCTTTCAAATGAAAGTGTTTTTTCTTTGTCTCTGCTTAGGACTATTTCAACAGGGAAGAGAGCATAGAGATCACACTTAGAAGTAATTGAGTATGTAGAATTTCAAGCAGCTAGCACAAACCATGGTTGATTCAGACTTCCAACTGCCTCTATCCCTATGGGGGAAAACAAAGTGAAACCTAAAAATACAAAGTGTTCCCTCAAACGAACAATTCAACCTAGAAGAATGATATATGTTGGGCCAAGTGAGAGTGTAGTTCCAATCACTCCTGCCAAGTATCAATAAAAATGGGAGAAAAAAATATTTGCTGAGATTCCAGTAAACTCTGAGTTCTGTGAAAGCTTGGCAAATGATTTCAAATGAAAGGTTTTTTTTTTTCTTTCCTCTGCTTAGGTCTACTACAACAGGTAACAAAGCCTAGAGAGAACACCGAGGACTAATTGAGTGTGTCAAGTTTCAAGCAGCTAGCACAAACCATGTTTTATTTAGAGTTTCAACTGCCTCTACATCTATATGGGGAAAAACCCCCAAAATTTAGTGTTCCTGCAAACAAACTCTTTAACCTAGAAGAATGAGTTTTGGGGGGCCAAGAGTGACTCAAGTAGTGATCATTCCTTCAAAGTATCAACATGATTGGGTGAAAAAATATTTGCTGAAATTTCTGTAAACTGGAGATCTATAGAAGCTTGGCAAATGATTTCTTATTAACGTGTTTTTTCCTTGCCTCTGCTTAGGGCTACTTCAACAGGGATCAAAGCATAGAGAGAGCACTGAGAAATAATTAAATGTGTCAAGTTCAAGCAGCTACCACAAACCATGTTTGATTTAGAGTTAGAACAGCCTCTATCCCAACAGGGGAAAAAGAAGTGAAAACTAAGAATTCAAAGTGTTCCTGCAAATGAACACTTCAACCTAAAAGAATGAAATTGGGGGGGGGGCGACATGCGACTGGAGCTCTGATCATTCCTTCAATGTATCAACAAGATGGGGAAAAAATTATTTGCCAAGAAACCAGTAAACTCTGAGTTCTGTGGCAGCTTGTCAAACACTATCAAATTAAAGTGTTTTATCTTGACTCTGCTTAGGGCTAATTAAACAGGGAACAACACATAGAGAGTGCACTGAGAACTGAGTGTGTCATGTTTCAAGCAGATAGTACAAACCATGTTTGATTTAGAGTTCAAAATGCCTATATCCTTGTAAGTGAAAACAAATTGAAACCTGAAAATTCAAAGTGTTCCTGCAAAAGAATGCCTCATCCTAAAAGAACTAAATTTTTGGGGCCATGTTTTACTGTGATACCTATCATTCCTCCCAAGTATCAACAAGATCAGGTGAAAAAATATTTGTTGAGATTCCAGTAAACTTGGAGTTCTGTGGATGCTTGGCAAACACTTTCATATGAAACTGTTTTTTTCATTCCTCTGCTTATGTCTACTACAACAGGGAACAAATCATAGAGAGCACATTGAGAACTAAGGGAGTGTGTCAAGATTCAAGCAGCTATCCCTATAGGGGAAAATGAAGTGAAACCTATAAATTCAAAATGTTAGTGCTAACAAATGATTCAACCTATAAGAACTAAATTTGGGGGGCCATGTTTGACTGGAGTATGAATCATTCCTGCCAAGTATCAAAAAGATCGGGTGAAAAAAATATTTCCTGAGATTCCAGTAATCTCCGAGTTCTGTGGAAGCTTGGCAAATGTTCTAAATAAAATTGTTTTTTCTTCACCTCTGCTTAGGGCTAGTTCTGCAGGAAACTAAGCACAGAGAGAAAACTGAGAACTAATTGAGTTTGTCAAGTTTCAAGCAACTATCACTAACCATGTTTGTATTAGGGTTCCAAATGCCTCTATGCATATGTGGGAAAACAAAGTGAAACATAAAAATTCAAAATGTTCCTGCAAGTGAATGCTTCAACCTAGAATAATGAAATTTGTGGGGCCCAGTCCAACTGGAGCACCAATCATTACTTCAAAGTATCAACAAGCTTGGGTAAAAAAAAAATATTTGATGATATTCCAGTAAACTTGGAGTTCTGTGGCAGCTTGGCAAACACGTTCAAATGAAAGTGATTTTGCCTTGCTTCTGTTTAAGGCTATTTTAACAGGGAACAAAACATAGAGAGCACACTGAGAACTAATCGAATGTATCAAGTTTAGAGCAGCTAGCACAAACCATGTTTGATTTAGAATTCCAAATGCCTCTATCCCTGCAGGGGAAAATGAAGTGAAACCTAAAATTCAAAGTTTTCTGCAAACGAATGCTTCAAAGTAGAAGAATGAAATTTGGGGGACCAAGAGTGAATGGAGTACCAATCATTCCTTCAAACTCTCAACAAGATGCAGTGAAAAAATATTTGCTGAGATTCCAGAAAATTCGGAGTTCTGTGGCAGCTTAGCAAACACGTTCAAATTAAAGTGTTTTTTCTTTCTTGCCTCTGTTTATGGTTACTTTAACAGGGAACAAAGCATAGAGAGCACACTGAGAACTAATTGAGTGTGTCAAGTTTCAAGCAACTAGCACAAACAATGCTTAATTCAGAGTTCCAACAGCCTCTATCCCTATAGGGGAAAATGGAAGTGAAACCTAAAAATTCAAAGTGTTCCTGTAAATGAACGCTTCAACCTAGAAAAATGAAATTTGGAGTTCTATGTGCGACTGGAGTACTGATCATTCTTTCAAAGTATCAACAAGATCGGTTTAAAAATTATTTGCTGAGATTTCCATAAACTCAGAGTTCCCTGGCACATTGGCAATTTCTTTCAAATAAAGGTGTTTTTTTTTTTCTTGCAAATGCTTATGGCTACTTTTACAGGGAACAAAGCATAGAGAGCACTCCGAGAACTAATTGAGTGTGTCAAAATTGAATCAGCTAGCACAAACCATATTTAATTTAGAGTTCCAAATGCCTCTATCACTGTAGGGGAAAATGAAGTGAAACCTAAAATTTCAAAGGGTACCTGCAAACAAATCCTTCAATATAGAAGAATTAAATTTGGGGAGCCAAGTTTGACTGGAGCACTGATCATTCCTCCAAACTATCAACATGATAAGGTGAAATTTTTTTTTTTGCTGAGATTCAAGAAAATCAAAGTTCTGTGGCAGCATTGCAAACACTTTCAAATGAAAGTGTTTCTTCCTTGCCTCTGCTTAGGGCTATTTTAACAGGGAACAAAACATAAAGAGTGCACTGAGAATTAATTGAGTGTGTCAAGTTTAAAGCAGCTAGCACAAACTATGTTTGAATTAGAGTTCCAACTGCCTCTATCCATATAAGGAAAAACAAAGTGAAATCTAAATATTCAAAGTGATTCTGTGAACGAACACTTCAAACTAGAATAATGAAATTTGGGGGACCAAGTGCGAATGGAGTTTCAATCATTCCTTCAAAATACTCAAATGATCGGGTGAAAAAATATTTGCTGAGATTCCAGTAAACTCAGAATTCTGTGGAAGCTTGGTAAACGCTTTCAAATATAAGTGTTTTTTTTTTCTTTCCTAGGCATAATGCTACCTCAACAGGGAACAATGCAGAGAGACCACACTGGGAAGACTTTGAGTTTGTCAAGTTTCATGTAGCTAGCAAAAAACATGTTTGATTTAGAGTTCCAAATGCCTCTTATCCAATGCAAGAAAATGAGGTGAAATCTAAAAATTAAAAGTGTTTCTGCAAACGAACACTTCAAACTAAAAGAATGAAATTTGGGTGACCAAGTGTGACTGGAGTCAAGATCATTCTTTCAAAATACCAAAAAGATCAGGTGAAAAAATATTTGCTAATATTCCAGTAAACTCAGAGTTCTGTGGAAGCTTGGGAATCACTTTCAAATGAAAGTGTATTTTTCTTGCGTCTGCTTAGGGCTACTTCAATGGGGGAAAAACATATAGAGTGGAACTCTGAATCAGACGTTGTTTGTGCTAGCTTCTTATAACTTTACACACTGAATTAGTTCTCAAAGCAGTTTCTATGCTTTGTTGTCTGTTGAAGTAGCCTTAAGGAGAGTAAAGGGAAAAAAATGATCATTTGAATGTTTTTGCCAAGCTTCCACAGAACTCTGAATTTACTGAAATCTAAGCAAATATTTTGTCAACAGATCTTGTTGATACTTTGAAGGAATGATTGGTACTACATTTACATTTGGTCCCCCAAATTTCACTCTTCTAGGATGAAGCGTTCATTTGAGGAAATACTTTGAATTTTTATGTTTCACTTTGTTTTTCCTATAGGGATATAGGCAGTTGGAACTCTAAATCAAACATGTTTTGTGATAGCTGGTTGAAATTGGAGACACTCAATTAGTTCTCAATGCACTCTCTATGCTTTGTTCTCTGTTGAGGTAACCCTAAGAAGGAGCAAGAAAAAAAAAACACTTTCATTTGAAGGCGTTTGCCATGCTTCCACAGATCTCTGAATTTACTGTAATCTCAGCAAATATATTTTTACTTGATCTTGTTGATACTTGAAGGAATGGTCAGTATTCCAGTCGTACTTGGCCCCTGAAATTTCATTCTTCTTGGTTGAAGTGTTTGTTTGAAGGAATACTTTGAAATTTTAGGTTTCACTTCATTTACACCTATAGGGATAGAGGCATTTGAAAATTTAAATCAAACATGTTTTCTGCTAGCTGGTTGAAACTTGACAGACTCAAAGCATTCTCAGTGTGATCTTTCTACTTTGTTCCCTGTGGAAGTAGCCCTAAGCAGAGGCAAGGAAAAAACACTTTAATTTGAAAGCGTTTGCCAAGTTTCTACAGAACTCCGAGTTTACTGGAATCTCAGCACATATTTTTTCACCTGATCTTGTTGATTTTTTGTCAGAATGATCAGTACTCCAGTTGCACTTTGCTTCCCAAATTTCATTCTTCTAGGTTGAAGCAATCGTTTGAAAGAACACTTTGAAGTTTTAGGTTTAACCTCGTTTTCCCCTATAAGGATAAAGGCAATTGGAACTCTAAATGGAACATTGTTTGTGTTAGCTTCTTATAACTTGACACACTCAATTAGTTCTCAGTGCGCTCGCTATGCTTTGTTGTCTGTTGAAGTAGCCCTAAGCAGAGGAAAGGAAAAAAAAAAAACATTCAATTAATTCTCAGTGCACTCTATATGCTTTGTTCCCCGTTGAAGTAGCCCTAAGAAGATGCAAAAAAAAAAAAAAAAAACTTTCATTTGAAAGTGTTTAACAAGCTTCCACCAAACTCTGAGTTTACTGTAAACTCAGCAAATATTTTTTTCATCTGATCTTGTTATTACTTTGAACGAATGATTGGTACTCCATTCACACTTGGTCCCCCAAATTTCATTCTTCCAAGTTGAAGCGTTCGTTTGAAAAAAACACTTTGAATTTTTAGATTTCACTTTGTTTTCCCCTATATGGATATCGGCAGTTGGAACTCTAAATCAAACATCATTTGTGCTAGCTACTTGAAACTTGACACACTCAATAAGTTCTCAGTGTGCTGTTTATTCTTTGTTCCTTTCAAAGTTGCCCTTAGCAGAGGCAAGAAAAACACACTTTCATTTGAAAATATTTTCCAAGCTGCCACAGAACTCCGAGTTTTCTGGAATTTCAGCAAAGTATTTTTCACCCAATCTTGTTGATACTTTGAAGGAATGATCAGTACTGCATTCGCAAATGACACCCAAATTTCATTCTCCTAGGTTTAAGTCTTCGTTTGCAGAAACACATTGAATTTTTAGGTTTCATTTTGTTTTCCCTTATAGTGATAGAGGCATTTGGACCTCTAAATCAAATATGTTTTTTGCTAGCTGTTTGAAACTTGACACACTGAATTAGTTCTCCGTGGGCTCTCTATTCTTTCTTCCCCATTGAAGTAGCCCCAAGCAGAGACAAGGAATAAACACTTTCATTTGAAAGCATTTGCCAAGCTTTCACAGAACTCCTTGTTTACTGCAACCTCAGCAAATATTTTTTCACCCATTTTTGTTGATACTTGGCGGGAATGATCTGTACTACAGTGATACCTGGTCTCCCACATTTAATTCTTCTAGTTTGAAAAGTTCATTTAGAGGACCACTTTGAATTTTTAGGGTTCACATTGTTTTCCCCTATAGGGATAGAATTAGATGGAACTCTAAATCAAACATGGCTTGTGCTAGCAGTTTGAATCTTAACAAACTCAATTAGTTCTCAGTGCACTTTGTATGCTGTGTTCCCTGTTGAAGTAGCCCTAAGTAGAGGCAAGGAAAAAACACTATCATTTTCAAGACTCTGCCAAGTTTCCAAAGAACTCCAAGTTTACTAGAATCTCAGGAAATATTTTTTTCACCCGATCTTCGTGATGCTTTAAATAATGATCGGTACTTTATTCGCAATTGCTGCCCAAATTTCATTCTTCTAGGTTGAAGCAATCATTTGCAGGAACACTTTCAAATTTTAGGTTTCACTTCCTTTTCCTCTCTAGGGATACAGGCAGTTGGAAGTCTAAATCAAGCATGGTTTGTGCTAGCTGCTTGAAACTTTTCACAGTCTATTAGTTCTAAGTGCAATCTCTATGCTTTGTTCCCTGTTGAAGTATCCCTAAGCAGACTGAAGGAAAAAAAAAAACACTTTCATTTGAAAGGATTTGCCTAGCTTAAACAGAACTGAGTTTATGGGTATCTCAGCAAATATTTTTTTTCATCCGTTTTTTCTTGATACTCAGCAGGAATGATCAGTACTACAGTCATACTTGGCCTCCACATTTCATTCTTCTAGTTTGAAGCGTTTGGTTGTAGGAACACTTTGAATTTTTCGGTTTTCATTTGTTTTCCCCAATAGGAGTAGAATCACTTGGAACTCTAAATCAAACATGGTTTGTGCTATCAGCTTCAAACTTGACAAACTCAATTAGTTCTCAGTGTGCTCTCTATGCATTGTTCTCTGCTGAAGTAGCCCTAAGAAGTGGCAAAGAAAAAGCAATTATATTTGAAAGCATTTGCCAATCTTCCACAGAATTCCGTGTTTACACTAATCACAGCAAACATTTTTCACCTGATCTTGTTGATAATTTGACAGAATGATTGATACTCCATTCACACTTCACTCCCCACATTTCATTTTTCTAGGTTGAAGCATTCGATTGCAGGAACACTTTGAATTTTTAGGTTTCACTTCATTTTTCCCTACAAAGATAGGTGCATTTGGAACTCTAATACAAATATGGTTTGTGGTAGATGCTTGAATCTTGACAAACTCAGTTATTTCTCTGTGCACTCTCTATGCTTCCTTCACTGTTGAAGTAGCCCTAAGCAGAGGAAAAAAAAACAATTTTATTTGAAAGCATTTGCCAAAATTCCACAGAACTCCGAGTTTACTAAAACCTGAGGAAATATTTTTCACCTGATATTTTTGATACTTTTCAGGAATGATTGATACTCCAGTCAAACATGGCCCCCCAAGTTTAGTTCTTTTAGATTGAAGCATCGTTTGCAGGAACATTTTGAATTTTTATGTTTCACTTCATTTTTCCTTAAAGGTGAGAGACATTTGGAACTCTAAATAAAAAATGGTTTGTACTAGCTGCTTGAAAGGTGTCACACTCAATTATCTCTCAGTGCACCCTCTATGCTTTGTTCCCTGTTATGTAGACATAAGCAGAGTCTAGAAAAAACACTTTAATTTGAAAGTGTTTGACAAGCTGCCACAGACTCCGAGTTTACTGAAATCTCAGCAAAAATATTTTCCCCAATCTTGTTGATACTTTGAAGCAATAATCAGTGCTCTAATCTAATGTCGACACCCAAATTTCATTCTTCTAGGTTGAAGTTTTTCGTTTGCAGAAACATTTTGAATTTTTAGGTTTCACTTCGTTTACCCTATAGGGATAGAGGCTGTTGTAACTCTAAATCAAACATGGTTTGTGGTAGCTGCTTGAACTTGACACATTAAATTAGTTCTCAGTGTGCACTGTATGCTTTGTTCCCTGTTGAAGTAACCCTAAGCGGAGGCAAGGAAAAAAACACTGTAATAAGAAAGCATTTGCCCAGCTTCCACAGATCTCAAGTTTGCTGAAATTTCTGCAAATATTTTTTCATCCAATCTTCTTGATATTTTGAAGAAATGATCATGACTCCAGTCAAACTTGGCCCACCAAATTTAGTTCTTCTAGGTTCAAGCATTCTTCTGCTGGAACACTTTGAATTTACATATTTCACTTCATTTTCCCCAATATGGATAGAGGCATTTGGAACTCTAAATCAAACATGGTTTGTGCTAGCTGCTTGAAACTTGACACACTAAATTATGTCTCAGTGCGTTCTGTATGGTTTGTTCCTTATTCTAGTAACACTAAGCAGAGGTAAGGAAAAAGCACTCTATTTGAAAGCATTTGCCAAGCCTCCACAGAACTCAGAGTTTACTGTAATCTTAGCAAATATTTTTTCACCAGATCTTTTTGATATATGGGGGAAATGAATGGTACTCCAGTCAAACGTGGCCCCACAAATTTAGTTCTTCTAGGTTGTAGCTTTTGTTTGCAGGAACATTTTGAACTTTTAGTTTTCCCTTCATACTTCCCTACAAGGATAGAGGCATTTGAGACTCTAAATCAAACATGGTTTGTGTAAGCTGCTTGAAACTTGACACACTACATTAGATATCATTGTGCTCTCTATGTTTTTCCCCCAGTAAAAATAGCCCTAAGCAGAAGCAAAGATAAATAACTTTCATTTGAAAGAGTTTGCAAGGCTGTCAAAGAACTCAGAGTTTACTGGAATCTCAGCAAATACATTTTCACCCAATCTTGTTGATACTTTGAAGGAATGATTGATGCTCCAGTCACACTTGCTCCCCAAATTTTATTTTTCTACGTTGAAGCATTTGTTTGCAAAAACACTTTGATTTTTTAGGTTTCACTTCATTTTCCACTATAGGTATAGAGGCTTTTGGAACTCTAAATCAAACATGGTTTGTGCTAGCTGCATGAAACTTTACCCACTCAATTAGGTCTCAGGGTACTCTCCATGCTTTTTTAACTGTTGAAGTAGCCCTAAGGAGAGGCAAGGAAAAAACACTTTCATTTGAAAGCGTTTACCAAGCTTTGAAAGTACTCCAAGTTTACTGGAATTTCAGCAAATATTTTTTTCACCTGATTGTGTTAATACTTTGAAGGAATGATTGGGACTCCAGTCATAGTTTGTTGCCCAAATTTAGTTCTTGTATATTGAGGCGTTTATTTGCAGGAACACTTTGAATTTTTAGGTTTCACTTCATTTTCCCCTATAGCGATAGAGGAATTTGGAACTCTAAATCAAACATGGTTTGTGCTAGCTACTTGATACTTCAGACACTCAATTATTTCTCAGTGCATCCTTTATAGTTTGTTCCCTGTTTAAGTAGCCGTAATCATAGGCAAGGAAAAAAAAAACACTTTAATTTTAAAACATTTCCGAAGCTTCCCCAGAACTTCGAGTTTATTGGAATTTCAGCAAATATTTTTTACATGATCTTGTTGATACTTTGAAGGAATGATAAGTACTCCAGTAGCACATATGCCCCCAAATTTCATTCTACTAGGTTGATGTGTTCGTTTGCAGGAACACTTTGAATTTTCAGGTTTCTTTTCATTTTCCCTTGTAGGGATAGAGGCAGTTGGAACTCTATTCAAACATGGTTTGTTCCAGCTGCTTGAAACTTGACACACTCAAATATTTCTAAGTGTTCCAACAGTCTCTATCCCTATAGGAAAAAAAACAAAGTGAAACCTAAAATTAGAAAGTGTTCCTGCAACTGAACGTTTCAATCTAAAATATGGAAATTTTTTTTGGGGGGCAAGTGCGACTGGAGCACTGATCCTTCCTTCAAAGTATCAGCAAGATTGGGTAAAAAATTATTTGCTGAGATTCCAGAAAACTCGGAGTTCTGTAGCAGCTTTCCAACATGTTCAAATTAAAGTATTTTTATCTTGCCTCTTCTTAGGGCTACTTTAACAGAGAACAAAGCATAGAGAGTGCACTGAGAATGAATTGAGTGTGTCAAGTTTCAAGCAGCTAGCAAAAACCATGTTTGATTTAGACTTCCAAATGCCTCTATCTCTGTAGCAGAAAATGTAGTGAAACCTTAAAATTCAAAGTGTTCCTGCAAATGAATGCTTCAACCTAGAAAAATGAATTTTGGTGACCCAAGTGTGAATGGAGTACTGATCATTCTGTCAAAGTATCAACAAGTTTGGGTGAAAAAGTATTTGCTTAGGTTCCAGTAAACTTGGCATTCTGTGGCAGCCTGGCATACAGTTTCAAATGAAAGTTTATTTCCTTGCCTCTGCTAAAGGCTTCTTTAACAGGAAACAAATCATAGAGAGCGTCCAGAGAACTAATTGAGTGTGTCAAGTTTCAATCAGTCAGTACAAATCATGTTTGATTTAGAGTTTTAACTGCCTCTATCCTTATAGGGGAAAACAAAGTGATACCTAAAAATTCAAAGTGTTCCTTTAAACAAACTCTTGAAACTATAAGAATGAAATTTGTGGGACCAAGTGTGAATGGAGTACCAATCATTCCTTCAAAGTATCAACAAGATCATGTGAAAAAATATTTGCTGAGATTCTAGTAAACTTGGAGTTCTGTGGCAGCTTGGCAAACACTTTCAAATGAAAGTGTTTTTTCCTTGTCTCTGCTTAGGGCTACTTTAACACGGAACAATGCATACAGAGCTTAATGAGAATTAATTGTCTGTGTCAATTTTTAGGAAGCTAGCACAAAACATGTTTGATTTAGAATTCCAAGTGCCTATAACCCTATAGTGGAAAACAAAGTGAAACTTCAAAATTCAAAGTTTTCTTTCAAACGAATGCTTCAACCTGGAAGAATAAAATTTGGGGGACAAAGGGTGAATGGAGTCCCAATCATTCCTTCAAAGTATCAACAATATCATGTGAAAAAATATTTGCTGAGATTCCTGTAAAATCAGATTTCTGTGAAATCTTGTCAAACCGTTTCAAATGAAAAATGTTTTTTTTTTCCTCACCTCTGCTTAGGGCTAAGTCAACAGGGATCAAAATAGAGAGAGCACACTGTGAACTTTTTGAGTGTGTAACGTTTCATGCAGCTATGACAAACCATGTTTGATTTAGAGTTTCAAATCCCTCTATTTCTATAGGGGAAAACAAAGTGAAACCTAAAAATTCATCCTGTTCCTGCAAAGGAACTCTTCAATGGAGAAGAATGATATTTGGGTGACGTATTGTGACTGAAATCCCAATAAATCCAACAAAGTATCAACATGATCGGGTGAAAAAATATTTGCTGAGATTCCAGTAAACTCGAAGTTTTATGAAACTTTGGCAAATGCTTTCTTATTAAAGTGTGTTTAGTTGCCTAGGGCTACTTCAACAGGGAACAAAGCATAGAGGGCACACTGAGACCTGATTGAAAGTGTCAAGTTTCAAGCAGCTAGCACAAACCATGTGTTTTTAGTGTTCCAAATGAATCTACCTTATAGGGGTAAATGAAGTGAAATATAAAAATTCAAAGTGTGCCTGCAAACGAATGCTTCAACATAGAAGAATGAAATTTGGGGGGCCCAGTGCAACTGGAGTACTGATAATTTCTTCAAAGTATCAAAAAGATTGGGTGAAAAATATTTGCTGAGATTCCAGTAAACTTGGAGTTCTGTAGAAGCTTGGCAAAGTTTTTCATATGAAAGTGTTTTTTTTCCTTGTCTCTGCTTAGGGCAACTTCAAAAGAGAACAAAGAATAGAGAGCACACTGAGGACTAATTGAGTGTGTCAAGTTTGAAGCAGAAAGCACAAACCATGTTTGATTTAGAGTCCCAACAGTCTCTATCACTCTAGGGGAAAACAAAGTGAAACCTAGAAATTCAAAGTGTTCCTGAAAACAAATGCTTCAACCTAGAAGAACTAAATTTGGGGGGCCAGGTTTTAAGGGAGTACCATTCATGCCTACAAAGTATTAACAAGATCCGGTGAAAAATTATTTTCTGAGATTCCAGTAAACTCAGAGTTCTGTGGAAACTTGGCATAAGATTTCAAATAAAAGTGGGTTTTTTTGCCCCTTCTTAGGGCTACTTCAACAGACAACAAAGAATAGAGATTACACTGAGAACTAATAGAGCATCTCAAATTTCAAGTAGCTAGCACAAACCATGTTTGATTTAGAATTTCAAATAACTATGTCCCTCTAGGGGAAAACAATGTGAAACCTAAAAATTCAAGTGTTCCTTCAAATGAACGCTTCAACCTGGAAGAATGAAATTTGGGGGACCAAGGGTGAATAGAGCACCATTCGTTTCTTCAAAGTAATAACAAGTTCAGATGAAAAAATATTTGCTGATATTCTAGTAAACTCGGAGTTCTGTGGAAGCTTGGCAAACACTTTCATATGAAGGTGATCTTTCCATGCCCCTGCTTGGGGCTACTTAAACAGTAAACAAATCAGAGAGTGCGCACTGGGAACACTTTGAGTGTGTCAAGATTGAAGCTCCTAGAACAAACCATGTTGGGTTTAGAGTTCCAAATGCCTCTATCCCCATAGTGGAAAACAAATTGAAACCTAAAAATTCAAAAAGTTCCTTCAAACGAAGGCTTAAACTTAGAATAATGAAATTTGGGTGACCAAATGTAACTTGAGTCCCGATAATTACTTCAAAGTATCAACAAGATAGGGTGAAAATGTATTTGTTGAGATTCCAGTAAACTCAGAGTTCTGTGGAAGCTTGGCAAATGCTTTCTGATTAAAGTGTTTTTATTTGCCTCTCCTTAGGGCTACTTCATCAGGGAACAAAGCATAGAGAGTGCACGGAGAACTAATTCACTGTGTCAAGTTTCAAGCCGCTAGCACAAATTATGTTGCATTTAGAGTTCCAATTGCCTCTATCCTTATAGGGGAAAACAAAGTGAAACCTAATAATTCAAAGTTTACTGCAAATGAAAGCTTCAACCTAGAAGAACTATATTTGGGAGGCCACGTTTGACTGGAGTACTGATCATTCCTGCCAAGTATCAACAAAATTGGGTGAAAAAATATTTGCTGAGATTGCAGTAAATTCAGAGTTCTGTGGAAGCTTGGCAAATGCTTTCAAATTAAAGTGTTTTTTCCTTGCTCCTTCTTAGGGCTACTTCAACAGAGAACAAAGCATAGAGAGAACACTGAGAACTAATAGAGTGTGTCAAATTTCAAGCAGCTACCACAAATCGTGTTTGATTTAGAGTTCCAAATGCCTGTATCAATATAGGTTATAACAAAGTGAAACCTAAAAATTCAAAGTGTTCCTGCAAATGAACGTTTCAACCTAGAAGAATTAAATTTGAGGGACCAAGTGCAAATGGACTACTGATCATTTCTTCAAAGTATCAACAAGATCGGGTGAAAAATTCATTGCTGAGATTCCAATACACTTGAAGTACTCTGACAGCTTGGGAAAAGGATTCAAATGAAAATGTTTTATCCTTGCCTCTGCTAGTGCTATGTTAACAGGAAACAAAACATAGAGAGTGCACTGAGAAGTAATTGAGTGTGTCAAGTTTCAAGCAGCTAGCACAAACCATGTTCGATTTAGAGTTCCAACTGCCTATATCCCTATATGCGAAAACAAATTGAAACCTGAAAATTCAAAGTACTCCTTAAAACGAACTCTACAACCTAGAAAAACTAAATTTGTGGGGCCAAGTTTGACTGGAGTATTCATCATTCCTGCCTAGTATCAGCAAGATCCGGTGACAAAATATTTGCTGAGATTCCAGTAAACTCGGAGTTATGTGGAAGCTGGGTAAATGCCTACAAATGAAAGTGTTTTTTTCCCCTTGCATCTGCTTAAGGCTACTTTAACAGAGAACAAATCATAGAGGGTGCAGTGAGAACAATTTGAGTGTGTCAAGTTTCAAGCAGCTATCACAAAACATGTTTGATAGAGTTCAAACAGCCTCTATCCCTATAGGGGAAAACAAAGTGAAACCTAAAAATTCAAAGTGTTCCTGCAAAGGAGCACTTTAACCTAGAAGAAAAAAATTTGGGGGGGCTAAGTGCAACTGTAGCACCAATTATTTCTTCTATGTATCAGCAAGATTGTGTAAATAGTTCTTTGCTGAGACACCAGTAAACTCGGAATTTTGTGGTTGTTTGGCAAAAACTTTCAAATGAAAGTGTTTTTTTCTTTCCTCTGCTTTGGCCTACTTCAACAGGGAACAAAGCCTAGAGAGTGCCCTGAGAAGTAATTGAGTGTAAGTTTCAAGCAGCTAGCAAAAACCATGTTTGATTTCGAGTTTCAATTGCATCTATCTGTATAGGGGAAAACAAAGTGAAACATAAAAATTCAAAGTGCCTCTGCAAACGAACGCTTCATACTAGAAGAATGAAATATGGGTGGCTAAGTGCGACTAGAGCACTGATCATTCCTTCAAAGTATCAGCAAGATCGGGAGAAAAATTATTTGCTGAGATTCCAGTACTCTCGGAGTTCTGTGGCAAAATTGCAAACACTTTAAATGAAAACGTTTTTTCCTTGCCTCTTCTTAGTGCTAATTTAACAGGGAAAATGCATAGAGAGTGCACTAAGAAGTAATTGAGTGTGTCAAGTTTCAGGCAGCTAGCACAAACCATGTTTGATTTATAATTCCAAATGCCTCTATAATTGTATGGGAAAACAAAGTGTAACCTAAAATTCAAAGTGTTCCTGCAAACAAATGATTCAACCTGGAAGAGTGAAATTTGGGTGGCCAAGTGTGAATGGAGTACTGATCATTCCTTCAAAGTACCAACAAGGTAGGGTGAAAAAATATATGATGTGTTTCTAGTAAACTCAGATTACTGTGGAGGCTTGGCAAATTCTTTCAAATTAACATGTTTTTCCTTGCCTCTGCTAAAGGCTACTTCAACAGGGTACAAAGCACAGATGGCACCCTGGGAACTTTTTAGTGTGTCAAATTCAAGCAGCTAGCACAAACCATGTTTGATTTAGAGTTTCAAATGCCTCTATCCCTATAGGGAAAAATGAAGTGAAATGTAAAAATTCAAAGTATTCCTGAAAACTAATGCTTCAGCCTAGAAGAATGAAATTTGGGGTGCGAAGTGAGAATGGTGTTCCGATCTTTCCTTCAAACTATCAACAAGATTGGGTGAAAAATTATTTACTGAGATTCCAGTAAACTCAGAGATATGTGGCAACATGAGAATTTGTTCAAATGAAAGTATTGATTTCTTGCCTGTGCCTAGATCTACTTTAACAGGGAACAAATCATAGACAGTACTCTGAGAACTAATTGAGTGTTTCAAGTTTCAAGTAGCTAGCACAAATCTTGTTTTAATTAGAGTACTAAATGCCTCTATCTTTGTAGGGAAAAAAGTGAAACCTCAAAATTCAAAGTGTTCCTTCAAACGAATGCTTAAAAGTATAAGAAAAAAAATTGGGGGACTAAGTGTAAATGGAGAACAAATCATTCCTTCAAAATATCAACAAGATCAGTTGAAAAAATATTTGCTTACATTCCAGTAAACTCAGAGTTCTGTGGTAACTTTGCAAATGATTTCAAATGAAAGTGTTTTTTTCTTGTCTCTTTGTAGTTTTACTTCAACAGAGAACAAAGAATAGAGAGTGCACTGAGAACTAATGGAGTTTGACAAGTTTCAAGCAGCTAGTGCAAACCATGTTTGATTTAGAGTTCCAACTGGCTCTATCACTATAGGGGAAAATGAATTGAAATCTAAAATTTCAAAGTGTTCCTGCGAATGAACACTTCCATCTAGAAGAAGTAAATTTATAGAGTCAAGTTTGACTAGAGTACCAATCATGCCTGCCAAGTATCAACATGAATGGGTGAAAAAATACTTGCCGAGAATTCTGTAAACTCAGAGTTCTGTGGAAGCTTGGCAAATGCTTTCAAGTGAAAGTGTTTTTTTCCTTGCCCCTTCTTAGGGCTACATCAACAGAGAACAAAGCATGGAGAGCTCACTGAGAACTAATAGAGCATTTCAAGTTTCAAGTAGCTAGCAAAAAAACATGTTTGATTCAGAGTTCCAAATGCCTATATCCCTATATGGGAAAACAACATGAAACATAAAAATTCAAAGTGTTCCTTCAAATGAATGCTTCAACCTGGAAGAATAAAATTTGGGGGACCAAGGGTGAATGGAGTACCAATCATTTCTTCAAAGTAATAACAAGATCAGATGAAAAAATATTTGCTGATATTCCAGTAAACTCCAAGTTCTGTTGTAGATTGGCAAATGCTTTCAAATGAAAGTCATTTTTCTTTGCTTCTGCTTTGGGCTACTTCAACAGAGAACAAAGCAGAGAGAGTGCACTGGGAACTATTTGAATGTATCAAGTTTCAAGTAGCTAGCACAAACCATGTTGGATTTAGAGTTCCAAATGCCTCTATTACTCTAGGGGAAAACAAAGTTAAACCTAAAAAAATCAAAGTTTTCTGGAAAAGGAACACTTTAACCTAGAAAAATGAAATTTGTGTGACCAAGTGAGAGTGGAGTCATGATCATTCCTTCAATATAAAAAAGATCAGGTGAAAAAATATTTGTTGAGATTCCAGTAAATTCAGAGTTTTGGGGAAGCATGGTAAATGCTTTCAAATGAAAGTGTTTTTTTTTTCTTGCCCCTTCTTAGAACTACTTCAACAGAAAACAAATCATAGAGAGTGCCCTGGGAATTAATTAAGTGTGTCAAGTTTCAAGCAGGTACCACAAACCATGTTTGATTTAGAGTTCCAAATGCCTCTATCAATATAGGGGATAACAAAGTAAAACCTAAAAATTAAAATTGTTCCTGTAAATGAACACCTCAACCTAGAGAAACTAAATATGGTGTGCCAAGTTTGACTGGAATACCGATTTTTCCTTCCAGGTATCAACAAAAATGGGCAAAAAAATAATGGCTGAGTTTCCAGTAAATCTGGAGTTCTGTGGAAGCTGGACAAATGCTTACAACTGGAAGTGGTTTTTTTACTTGCCTCTGCTTAGGGGTACTTCAACAAAGAACAAACATAGAGGGTGCAGTGAGAAATAATTGAGTGTTTCAAGTTTCAAGCAGCTAGGACAAACCATGTTTGATTTAGAGTTCCAACAGACTCTATCCCTATAGAAGAAAACAAAGTGAAACCTAAAAATTCAAAGTGTTCCTGAAAATGAACACTTCAACCTAGCAGAGTAAATTTTGGGGGCTCAAGTGGGCCTGGAGCACTGATCATTCCTTAAAGTATCAGCAAGATTGGGTGAAAAATATTTTGCTGAGATTCTAGTAAATTCGGAGTTCTGTGGAACCTTGGCAAATGCTTTCAAATGAAAGTGATGTTTCTTGCCTCTGTTTGAGCTACTTCAACAAGGAACAAAGCATAGTGAGCACACTGAGTACTAATTGAGTGTGTCAAGTTTCAAGCTGCTAGCTCAAACAATGTTTGATATAGAATTCCAAAAGTCTCTATAACTATAGGAGAAAACAAAGTTTAACCTAGATATTCAAAGTGTTCCTTCAAACACACGCTTCAACCTAGAAGAATGAAATTTGGGAAACCAAGTGTGAATGAAGTACCAATCATTACTTGAAAGTATCAACAATATCGGGTGAAAAAATATTTGCTGATGTTCAGTAAACTTGGAGTTCTGTGGAAGCTTAGCAAACAGTTTCAAATGAAAGTGTTTTTTCCTTGCCTCTGCTTAGGGCTACTTCAACAGTGAACAAAGCACAAAGAGCACTGAGAACTAATTGAGTGTGTCAAGCTTCACGCAGCTAGAACAAACCATGCCTTTTCTTAGAGTTCCAAATGCATCTATGTCTATAGGGAAACACAAAGTGAAACGTAAAAATTCAAAGTGTTCCTGCAAACAAACGCTTCATCCTGCAAGAACATTTGGGGGGCCATGTTTGACGGAGTCCTGATCATGTATGCCAAGTATTAACAAGATCAGGTGAAAAAAAATTTGCTGAGAATCCAGTACACTCTGATTTTGGTGGAAGCTTGGCAAATGCTTTCAAATTAAAGTGTTTTTTCATTGCCCCATCTTAGGGCTACTTCAACAAAGAAAAAAGCATAGAGAGCACACTGAGAACAAATAGAGTGTGTCAAGTTTCAAGCAGCTACCACAAACCCTGTTTGATTTAGATTTCCAAATGTTTCTATCAATATAGGGTTAACAAAGTGAAACTAAAAATTCAAAGTCTTTCTGCAAATGAAAGCTTCAACATAGAAGAATAAAATTTGGGTGACCCATTGGGACTGGAGTCCTGATCAATCCTTCAAAGTATCAACAAGTTCTGGTGAAAAAATATTTTCTGAGATTCCAGTAAACTTGAAGTTCTATAAAACCTTGGAAAATGCTTTCTTATTAAAGTGTTTTTTTCAGTTGCCTCTGCATAGGGCTACTTCAACAGAGAACAAAGCATAGAGAGCACACTGAGAACTAATTGAGTGTGTCACGTTTCAAGCAGCTAGAACAAACCATGTCTTTTTTAGAGTTCCAAATGCATCTATCCCTATTCAGGAAACTGAAGTGAAATCTAAAAATTCAAAGTATTCATGCTAATGAAAGATTCAACCTAGAAGAACTAAATTTGGGGGGCCAAGTTTGACTGGAATCCCAATCATTTCTGAAAAGTATTAACTAAATTGGGTAAAAAAAAAATTTGCTGAGATTCCAGTAAACTCGGTGTTCTGTGGAAGATTGGCAAATGCTTTCAAATGAAAGTGTTTTTTTCTTGCCCCTTCTATGGGCTATTTCAAAAGAGAACAAAGCATAGAGAGTGCACTGAGAACTAATAGAGTGTGTCAAGTTTCAAGCAGTCTCAAAGCATGTTTGATTTAGTGTTCCAAATGCCGATATCCCTATAGCATAAAACAAAGTGAAACCTATGCTTTCAAATGAAAGTGTTTTTTCCTTACCTCTGCTTTGTGCTATTCCAACATAGTACAAAGCATAGAGGACACAGTGAGAACAAATTGAGTGTGTCAAGTTTCAAGAAGCAAACACAAACCATGTTTGATTTAGAGTTTCAACAGCCTCCATCCCTATAGGGGAAAACAACGTGAAACCTAAAAATTTGAAGTGTCCCTGCAAATGAACACTTCACCCTAGAAGACAGAAATTTGAGTGACAATATGCAACTGGAACACCAACCATTCTGTCAAAGTATCAGCAAGATCAGTTGAAAAATATTTTCCTGAGATTCCAGTAAATTCCGAGTTCCATGGAAGCTTGGCAAACACTTTCGAATGAAAGCATTTTTTTCCTTGCCTCTGCTTAGGGTTACATTACAATGGAAAAATGGCATAGAGAGCCCCCTGGGAATTCTTTGAGTGTGACAAGTTTCAAGCACCTAGCACAAACCTTTTTTGATTTAGTTTCAAATGTCTCTATCCCTATAGGAGAAAAAGAAGTAAAACCTAAAAATTCAAAGTGTTCCTGCAAATGAATGCTTCAACCTAGAAAATGAAGTTTGGGTGACAAGTGCAAGTGGAGTCCGGATCATTTCTTCAAAGTACAAAAGTATTGGGTGAAAAAATATTTGCTGAGATTCCAGTAAATTCAAAGTTTTGTAGAAGCTTTGCAAATGCTTTCTAATGCAAGTTTTTTTCCTTGCCTCTGCTTAGGGCTACTTCAACAGGGAAAAAAGCATAGATAGCACACAGAACAAATTGAGTGTGTCAAGTTTCAAGCAGCTAGCACAAACTGTATTTTATTTAGAGTACCAATTGCCTCTATTCTTACAGAAGAAAATGAAATGAATTGTAAAAATTCAAAGTGTTCCTGCAAAGGAATGCTTCAAACTAGAAGATTAAAATTTGGGGGGCCAAGTGAGACTGGAGTATTGATCATTCCTTCAAAATATCAACAAGATTGGGAGAAAACATATTTGATGAGATTCATGTAAACTCTGTCAAAGCTTAGAAAATGCTTTCAAATGAAAGAGTTTTTTCTTTGCCCCTTGTTAGTACTACTTCACCAGAGAACAAAGCATAGAGAGTGCACTGATAACTAATTGAGTGTGTCAAGTTTCAAGCAGCTACCTCAAACTGTATTTGATTTAGAGTTCCAAAATCCTCTATCACTATAGGGGATAATGAAATAAAATGGGGGATAATAAATAAAAATTCAAATTTTTCCTGCAATCGAACACTTCAATCTAGGAGAATAAAATTTGGGGGGCCAAGTGCAAATAGAGTACTGATCATGCCTTCAAAGTATCAAAAATATTGGGTGAAAAATTCATTGCTGAGATTCCAGTAAACTCAGAGTTCTGTGGCAGCTTAGCAAACACTTTCAAATGGAAGTGTTTTTTTCCTTTCCTCTGCTTTGGGCTACTTTAGCAGGGAAGAAAGCATAGAGAGTGCACTGAGAACTAATTTAGGGTGTAAAGTTTCAAGAAGCTAGCACAAGCCGTGTTTGATTTAGAGTTCCAAATACTTATATCCATATAGGTAAAAACAAAATTTAAACTAAAATTTCAAAGTGTTCCTTCAAACAAATGCTTCAACCTAGAAGAATGAAATTTGGAAGACCAAGTGTGAATGGAGTACTGATCATTCCTTCAAAGTATCAACAAGATTGGGTGAAAAAAAAATATTTGTTGTGATTCCAGTAAATTCGGAGTTCTCTAGCAGCTTGGCAAAATCATTGAAATGAAAGTGGTTTTTCCTTGCCTCTGCTTAGGGCTACTTTAACAGAAAACAAAGCCTAGAGAGCTCACTGAGAACTAACTGAGTGTGTCAGTTTCAATCAGCTAGCAAAAGCTATGTTTGATTTAGTGTTCCAATTGCCTATATCCCTGTAGCATAAAATAAAGTGAAAGCTAAAAGTACAAAGTCATCCTACAAATGAATGCTTCAACCTGATAGTATGAAATATGGGGATCCAAGTGTGAATGGAATATAAATAATTCCTTCAAAGTATCAGCAAGATCTCTTGAAAAATCATTTTCTGAGATTCCAATAAACTGGGAGTTCTGTGGCAGCTTGGCAAACACTTTCAAATGAAAGTGTTTTTTTTGCCTCTTCTTAGGGCTACAGGGAAAAATGCACAGAGAGTGCACTGAGTACTAATTGAGTGTGACAAGTTTCAAGCAGCTAGCACAAACCATGATTGATTTAGAATTCCAAATGCCTCTATCCCTGTAGGGAAAAACGAAGTGAAACCTTAAAATTCAAAGTGTTTAAACCAAAGAATGCTTCAAAGTAGAAGGATGAAATTTGAGGTCCAAGTGTGAATGGACTCTGATCATTCCTTCAAATTATCAACAAGATCGGGTGAAAAAAATATTTGCTGAGTTTCCAGTAAACTCTGAGTTCTGTGCTAGCTTGGCAAAAGTTTTAAAATGAAAGTGTTTTTTTTTTTTTTTTTTTTTTTTTTTGCCTCTCTTAGCGCTACTTCAACAGGGAACAAACTGAGAGAGTGCACTGGAAATTCTTTGAGTGTGTAAAGTTTCAAGCAGCTAGCAAAAACCATGTTTGATTTAGAGTTCCAACTATCTATCTATCACTATAGGGGAAAATTAAGTTAAACGTAAAAAAAAATGAAAGTATTCCTGCAAACAAACGCTTCAACATAGAGGAACTAAATTTGGGGGGCCAACTTGGAAGGGAGTACCGATCATTCCTGCAACGTATAAACAAGATTGGTTGAAAAAAATTTTTGCTGAGATACCAGTAATCTTGAACTTTCAAATGAAAGTGTTTTTTCCTTGCCTCTGCTTAGGGCTACTTCAACAGGGAATAAAGCATAGAGAGTGCACTGAGAACAAATTGAGTGTGTCAAGTTTCAAGCAACTAGGACAAACCATATTTGATTTGGATTTCCAACAGCCTATATCCCTATAGGGAAAAACAAAGTGAAACGTTAAAATTCATAGTGTTCCTGCAAACAAATGCTTCAACCTAGAAGAATAACATTCGAGGGGTGAAATGTGAATGGAGTACTGATTTTTCCTTCAAAGTATCAACAAGTTTGGGTAAAAAATTATTTGCTGAGATTCCAGTCAACTTGGAGTTCTTTGGCAGCTTGACAATGACTTTTAAATGAAAGTGTTTTTTTCTTGCCTCTGCTTAGGTCTACTTTAATAGGGAATGCAGCATAGAGAGCACACTGAGAACTAACTTAGTGTGTAAAGTTTCAAGAAGCTAGCACAAACCATGTTTGATTTAGAGTTCTAAATGCCTCTATCCCTATCAGGGAAAACAAAGTGAAACCTAAAAATTCAAAGTGTTCCTCCAAACAAACGCTTAAACTAGAAGAATGAAATTTGGGGACTAAGTGTGAATGGAGTACTCATCTTTCTTTCAAAGTAATAACAAGATCGGTTGAAAAAACATTTGCTAATATTACTGTAAATTCGGACTTCTGTGGAAGCTTGTCAAATGCTTTCAAATAATATTGTTTTTTCCTTGCCTCTGCTTAGGACTACTTCAACAGAGAACAAAGCACAGAGAGCACAATGAGAACCCTTTGAGTGTGTCAAGTTTCAAGCACCTAGCACAAAGCATGTATTATTTAGAGTTCCAAATGCATCTATCCCTATAGGGGAAAATGAAGTGAAACCTAAAAATACAAAGTGTTCCTGAAAATGAATGCTTCAACCTAGAAAAATGAAATTTCTGTGACCAAGTGTGACTGGACTCCAGATCATTCTGATCATTCTTTAAAGGTATCAACATGATCGATGAAAAAAATATTTGTTGTGACTCTAGTAAACTCATTGTTATTTGGAATCTTGGCAAATGCTTTCTTATTAATGTGTTTTTTAGAGGCTTCTGCTTAGTGCTACTTCAACAGGGAACAAAGCATAGAGAGCAATTTAGAGTTCCAATTACCTTTATCCTTATAGGGGGAAACAAATTGAAACCTAAAAATTCAAAGTTTTCCTGCAAATGAACGTTGCAATCTAGAAGATTCAAATTCTGGGAGCTAAGTGTGACTGGAGTACCGATCATTCCTTCAATGTATCAACAAGATCAGGTGAAAAAGTATTTGCTGAGATTCCAGTAAATTCAGATATCTCTAGAAGCTTGGGAAACACATTCAAATGAAATTGATTTTTCCTTGCCTCTTCTTAGGGCTACTTTAACAGGGAATACAGTATAGAGAGCACACTGAGAACTAATTGAGGGTGTCAAGTTTCAATCAGCTAGCAGGAACCATGTTTGATTTAGAGTTCCAAAATGCCTCTATACCTATAAAGGAAAACAAAGAATAACCTAAAATTTTAAAGTGTTCCTGAAAAGGAACACTTCAACTTGAAGAATAAAATTTGGGGGAGCCAAGTTCGACTGGAGTACTCATCATTCCTTCAAAGTATGAACAAGATCAGGTGAAAAAAAATATTTGCTGAGATTTCAGTAAAGGCGGAGTTCTGTGGAAGATTGGCAAACACTTTCAAATGAAAGTGTTTTTTTTCTTGCCTCTGCTTAGGGCTACTTTTATAAGAAACAACCATAGAGAGCGCACTTTTAACTAACAGAGTGTGTCAAGTTTTAAGCAGCTACCACAAACCTTGTTTGATTTAGAGTTCCAAATATCTGTATAACTAAAGTTGACAACAAAGTGAAACCTAAAAATTCAAAGTGTTCCGGTAAAGGAATGCTTCAACCTAGAAAAATGAAATTTTGGAGGGAAAGTGAGAATGGAGTACTCTTCATTCATTCAAAGTATCAACAAGATTGGGTGAAAAATTCTTTCCTGAAATTTCTGTAAACTCAGAATTCTCTGGCAGTGTGGCAAACACTTTCAAATGAA
Organism: Urocitellus parryii; assembly: GCF_045843805.1. NCBI lineage: Eukaryota > Metazoa > Chordata > Mammalia > Rodentia > Sciuridae > Urocitellus > Urocitellus parryii. The sequence continues at coordinate 103,730,311 of NC_135542.1, forward strand.
AGTGGTTTTCCTTGCATCTGCTTAGGGCCACTTTAACAAGGAACAAAGCATAAAGAGCACACTGAGAACTAATTGAGTGTGTCAAGTTTCAAGCAGCTACCACAAACCATGTTTGATTTAGAGATCCAAATAACTATATCCCTATACGGGAAAACAAAGTGTAATCTAAAAATTCAAAGTGTTCCTTCAAACTAACGCTTCAACATGGAAGTATGAAATTTGGGGGACCAAGTGTCAATGGAGTAACAATCATTCCTTCAAAGTATCAATAAGATCTCGTGAAAAAAATCTTTGCTGAGATTACAGTAAACTGGAGTTCTGTGTAATCTTGGCAAACATTTTCAAATGAAAGTGTTTTTTTTTTCCTGTGCTTAAGCCTACTTAAACAGGGTACAATGCATAGAGAGCACAGTGAGAAGTAATTGAGTGTGTCAAGGTTCAAGCAGCTAGCACAAACTATGTTTTTTTAGTGTTCCAACTGCATCTATCTCTATAGGGGAAAACAAAGTGAACCCAAAACATTCAAAGTCTTCCTGCAAATGAACACTTCAACCAGGAAGAATGAAATTGGCGTACCAAGTGTGAATGTAGTACAAATCATTTCTTCAAAGTAATAACTATATCGAGTGAAAAAAATCTTTGCTGATATTCTAGTTATCTCAGAGCTCTGTGGAAGCATTTCAAACACTTTCATATGAAAGTGTTTTCTCCTTGCCTGTGCAGCTAATTCAACAGAGAACTATGCAGAGAGAGCACACTGGGAACTCTTTGAGTGTGTCAAGTTTCAAGCAGCTAGCACAAACCATGTTTCATTTAGAGTTCCAACTGCCTATGTCCCTATGGGGAAAATAAAGTGAAACTTAGAAATTCAAAGTGTTAATTCAAATGAACACTTCAGTCTAGAAGAATAAAATTTGGGGGACCAAGTGTGAATGGAGTCCCAATCATTCCTTCAAAGTATCTACAAGATTGGGTGAAAAAATATTTAGTGAGATTCCAGTAAACTCGGAGTTATGTGGAAGCTTGGCAAACGTTTTCAACTGAAAGTGTATTTTCCTTGCCTCTGCTTAGGTCTACTTCAACAGGGAACAAGAAGAGATTGATTGTGTGAAGTTAGAAGCTGGTAGCACCATGTTTGATTTAGAGTTCCAATTGCCTCTATCCCTATAGGGAAATCAAAGTGAAATCTAAAAATTCAAAGTCTTTCTGCAAATGAACGCTTTAACCAGGAAGAATGAAATTTGGCGGACCAAGTGTGAATGGAGTACAAATTATTCCTTCAAACTAATAACAACATCAGGTGAAAAAACTTTTGCTCTTATTCCAGCAAACTCAAAGGTCTGTGGAAGCTTGTTAAACACTTTCAAATAAAAGTGTTTTTTCCTTGCCTCTGCTTAGGGCTAATTCAACAAGAATAATGCAGAGAGACCACAATGGGAACACTTTGAGTGTGTCAACTTTCAAGCAGCTAGCACAAACCATGTTTCATTTACAGTTCCTAATACCTATAGAGGAAAACAAAGTGAAACCTAAACATTCAAAAATTTCCTGCAAACGAACGCTTCAACCTAGAAGAATAAAGTTTTGGTGACCAAGTGCATCTGGAGTCCGCGTCATTCCTTCAAAGTATCAATGAGATTGAGTGAAACAATATTTGCTGAGATTCCAGTGAACTCAGAGTTTGGTGGAAGCTATTCAAAAGCTTTCAAATGAAAGTGTTTTTTCCTTGCTTCTGCTTAGGAATACTTCAACCAGGAACAAAGCATAGAAAGTGCACTGAAAAGTAATTGAGTGTATCAAGTTTCAACTAGATAGAACAAACCTTGTTTGATTTAGAGTTCCAAATTCCAATATTCCTATAGGGTAAAACAAACTGAAACTTAAAAATTCAAAGTCTTCCTTCAAACGAACTGTTCAACACAGAAGAGTGAAATTTGGGGGGCCAAATGCAACTGAAGTACTGGTCATTCCTTCATAGTATCAACAAGATCAGGAGAAAAAAATATTTGCTGGAACTCGAGTAAACTCGAAGTTCTGTGGAATCTTGGCAAATAGTTTCAAGTAAAGGTCTTTTCCTTGCCTGTTCTTAGGGTTACTTCAACAGGGAACAAAGCCTAGAAAGCACACTGAGAACTAATTGAGTGTGTCAAGTTTCAAGCAGCTAGAAAAAATCATGTTTGATTTAGAGTTTCAAATGTCTCTATTCCTATAATTGAAAATGAAGTGAAACCTAAAAATTCAAAGTGTTTCTGCAAATGAACACTTCAACATAGTAGAATGAAATTTGGGGGACCAAGTGCAACTGGAGTACTGATCATTCCTTCAAAGTACCAAGAAGTTCAGGTGAAAAAAAAATATTTTCTGAGATTCCTGTAAACTCGGAGTTTTGTGGAAGATAGGCAAATGCTTTCAAATGAAATTGTAATTTTTGTGCCCCTGCTTAGGGGCACTTTAACACTTAACAAAGCATAGAGAGCACACTGAGAACTAATTGTGTTATGTTTCAAGCAGCTAGCACAAACCATGATTTTGAGTTCCAAATGCATCTAACCCTGTAGAAGAAAGAAAGTGAAACCTAAAAATTCAAAGTGTTCCAGCAAACCAATGCTTCAACCTAGTAGAATGAAACTCAGGGGGCCAATTGCAACTAATGTTCTGATCATTCCTTCAAAGTATCAACTATATCAGGTGAAAACTATTTGCTGTGATTCCAGTAAACTCGTAGTTCTGTGGAACTTGACAAATCCTTTCAAATAAAATTTTTTTTGCTATTGCTTAGGGATACATCAGCAGGAAACAAAGCATATAGAGTGCTCTGAGAACCAATTGAGGGTGTAAAGGTTCAAGCAGCTAGCACAAACCATGTTTGATTAAGAGTTCCAACTGCCTCTATCCCTGTATGGGAAATGATGTAAAACCTAAAATTCAATGTGTTCCTGCAAACAAATGCTTCAACCTGGAAGAATGTAATTTGGGGGGCCAAATGTGACTGGAATACTGATTATTCCTTCAAAGTATCAACAAGATCTGGAAAAAGTATATTTGCTGAGATTCCAGTAAATTTGGACTTCTGTAGAAGCTTTACAAATGCTTTCAAATGAAAGTGTTTTTACCTTAACTCTGCTTAGGGCTACTTACACAGGGAAGAAAGCATAGAGAGTGCACTGAGAAATAGTTGAGTTGCCAAGTTTCAAGTAGCTAGCACACACCATGTTCGATTTGGATTACCAACTGCCTCTATCCTTACAAGGAAAAATGAAGTGAAACCTAAAAATTCAAAGTGTTCCTGCAAATGAACTCTTCAACATAGAAGAATGAAATTTTGGTGGCCAAGTGCGAATTGAGTACTGATCATTCTCTCAGAGTATCAACCAGATCGGGTGAAAAAATTTTTTGGGGGATTCCAGTGAACTCGGCGTTCTGTGGAAGCTTGGGAAACCCTTTCAAATGAAAGAGTTTTTTCCTTGCCTCTGCTTAGGGCTACATCAACAGAAAACAAAGCATATAGAGAACACAGAGAACTAAATTAGTGTGTCAAGTTTGAATTAGCTAGAAAAATCCATGTTTGATTTAGAGTTCAAAAAGCCTCTATCCCTATAGAAGAAAAGAAGTGAAACCTAAAAATTCAATGTGTTCCTGCAAATGAATGCTTCAACCTGGAAGAATGAAATTTAGGGGGCCAAGTGCAACTGGAGTACTGGTTATTCCTTCAAAGTATCAATAAGTTTGGGTGAAAAAATATTTGCTGAGATTTTAGTAAACTCGAAGTTTTTTGGAAGCTTTTTAAATGCTTTAAAATGAATACGTTTTTTTCCTTGCCTCTGCTGAGGCCTACTTCAACATGGAAAAAACCATAGAGTGCATTGAGAACTAATTGAGTGTGTCAAGTTTCAAGCAGCTAGCACAAACCATGCTTGATTTACAGTTTTAAATGCTTCTATCCCTATAGTGGAAAACAAAATGAAACTTAAAAATTCAAAGTGTTCCTGCAAAGAACACTTCAAAGTAGAATGAAATTTTTGGTCCACGTGCAATTGGAGTATTGGTCATTCCTTCAAAGTATCAACAAGATTGGGTGAAAAAATATTTGCTGAGCATTCAGTAAAATCGTTATTCTGTGGAAGCTTTTAAAATGCTTTCAAATGAAAGTGTTTTTTCTTTCCCTAGTCTTTGGGCTACTTCAACAAGGAACAACACATAGAGAACATACACTGAACTAATTTAGTGTATCAAGTTTTCCACATCTAGCAAAAACCATATTTGATTTAGTGTTCCAAATGTGTCTAACCCAATAGGGGAAAAGAAAGTAAAACTTAAAATTCAAAATGTTCCTGCAAACAAACCTTTCAATCTACAAGAATAAAATTTGGCAGGCCAAGTGTAACTTTAGTACTGATCATTCCTTCAAAGTATCAACAAGATTGGGTGAAAAAATATTTGCTGAGATTCCAGTTAACTCAGAGTTCTGTGAAAAGTTTGCAAATGCTTTCAACTGAAAGTGATTTTCATACCTCAGCTTAGGGCTATTTGAACAGGGAAGAAAACATAGAAAGCACTCTGAGAAATAATTGAGTGTGTCAAGTTTCAAAGAGCTAGCACAAACCATGTTTGATTTAGAGTTCCAAATGCTTCAATCCCTACTGGGTAAAATAGAAATGAAACCTAGAAATTTGAAGACTTGCTGCAAGCAAATGCTTCAACCTTGAAGAAGTAAATGTTGGGGGTCAAGTGCAACTGGATTATCGATCATTCCTTCAAGGTATGAACAAGATTGGGTGAAAAAATATTTGCTGTGATTTCAGTAAACTCAGAGATTTGTGGAAACTTGGAAAATGCTTTCAAATAAAAGTGTTTTTTTTTTTCTATAGGCTTAGGGGTACTTCAACAGGGAACAAGGCTTAGAGAGCACAAAGAGAACTAATTGAGTGTGTCAGGTTTCAAGCAGCTAGCAAAAAAAAAATGATTTAGAGTTCCAAATGCATCTAACCCTATAGGAAAAAAAATAAAGTGAAACCTAAAAATTTAAAGTGTTCCTGCAAACGAACGCTTCAATGTAGAATAATGAAATTCAGGGGGCCAAGTGCGACTGGAGTACCAATCATGCCTTCACAGTATCTACAAGATTGGGTGAAAAAATATTTGCTGTGATTCCAGTAAACTCGGAGTTTAGTGGAAGCTTGGAAAACCCTTTCAAATTAAAGAGGGTTTTCCTTGCCTCTCCTTAGGGCTACATCAACAGGGAATAAAGCACATAGAGTGCACTGAGAACTAATTGAGGGTGTCAAGTTTCAAGCACAAGCCATGTTTGATTTACATTTCCTATTTGCTCTATCCTATAATGGAAAATGAAGTGAAATCTAAAGATTCGAAGTGTGCAGGCAAATGAACTATTCAACCAAGAAGAATTAAGTTTTTGGGGCCAAGTGCGACAGGCATGCCAATCATTCCTTCAAATTATCAACAAGATCAGGAGAAAAAAATATTTGCTGGGATTCCAGTAAACTCGGAGTTCTGTGGAAGCTTGGCAAATAATTTCAATGAAATTTTATTTTCTTGCCTCTGCTTAGGGCTACTTCAACAGGGAAAAAGTCTTGATAGCACATTCAGAATGAATTGAGTGTGTCAAGTTTCAAGTAGCTAGCACAAATGATGTTTGATTTAGAGTTACAATTGCCTCTATCCCTATAAGGGAAAACAAAGTGAAACCTAAAAATTCAAAGTGTTTCTACAAGTGAATGAATAACCATAGAAGAAGGAAATTTGGGGGCCAAGTACAACTGGATTACTGATCATTGATTCAAAGTATCAACAAGAATGGGTGAACAAATATTTGCTAGCATTCCAGTAAACTCGGAGTTCCGTGGAAGCTTTGCAAACCTTTTCAAATAAAAGAGTTTATTCCTTGCCTCTGCTTAGGGTAACTTCAAAAGGGAACAAAGCATAGAGAGGGCACAGAAAACTAATTGAGTGTATCAAGTTTCAAGCAGCTAGCACAAACTATCTTTGATTAGGTGTTTCAAATGCCTCTACCCTCTAGGGAAAAATGAAGTGAAACTTAAAATTCAAAGTGTTCCTGGAAATGAATGCTTCAACGGAGAAGAATAAAATTTGGGGTTGAAATGTGACTGGATTCCTGATTATTCCTTCAAAGTTTCAAAAAGATCAGGAGGAAAAAAAATGCTTGCTGAAATTCTAGTCAATTCAGAGTTCTGTGGAAGCTTGGCAAACGATTTCAAATTAAAGTGTTTTTTTTCATCCCTCTGTTTAGTGCTACTTCAACAGGGAACAAACATAGAGAGTGCACTGAGAAATGATTGAGTGTGTCAAGTTTCAAGCAGCTTGCTCAAACCATGTTTGATTTTGAGATCCAACTGAATCTATCTCTATACTGACAAACCAAGTCAACACTTAAAATTCAAAGTGTTCCTGTATGTAAATGAACTCTTCAACTTAGAGGAATGAAATTTGGGGGGTCTTGTGTGACTGAAGTATCATTGTTTCAAAGTATCAACATAATCGGGTGAAAAAATATTTGATGGGATTCCAGTAAATTTGCAGTTTTGTGGAAGCTTTGCAAACACTTTAAAATGAAAGTGTTTTTTTTTTCCTTGCTCTGCTTAGGTCAACTTCATCAGGGGAAAAAAGCATAGAGAGTGCATTGAGAACTTATTGAGTGTGTCAAGTGTCAAGCAGATAGCTCAAACCATGTTTGATTTAGAATTTCAACTGCCTCTATCCCTATCTGGGAATACAAATTGAAACCTCAAAATTAAAAGTCTTCATGCAAATGAATGCTTCAACCTAGATTTATGAAATTTAGGGGACCAGGTGTGGCTGGAGTACTAATCATTTCTTCAAAGTATCAACAATATTGTGTGAAAAAATATTTGCTGGGATTCTAGTATACTCAGAGTTCTGTGGATGCTTGACAAAAGCTTTCAAATGAAAGTGTTTTTTCTTTGCCTCTGCTTAGGGCTACTTCAACAGGGAGCAAAGCATAGAGAGCACACTGAAAACTAATTGTGTATGTCAAGTTTCAAGCTTCTAGCACAAACCATGTTTGAATGACTGTTCCAACTGCCTCTATCCCTACAGGGGAAAATGTAGTGAAACCTAAAAATTCAAAGTGTTCCTGCAAACCAATGCTTAAACCAAGAAGAATGGAATTTATGGGTCAAGTGCGACTGGAATACTGAACATTTGTTCCTGCAAATTATTGCTTCAACCTCAAAGAATGAAATTTGGGGGGCTCACTTCTACTGGAGAACTGATCATTCCTTCAAATTATCAACAAGCTTGGGTGAAAAAATATTTTCTGGGATTCCAGTTAATTCAGAGTTCTGTTGAATCTTGACAAACACTTTCAAATGAAAGTGTATTTTCCTTGGCTCTGCTTATGGCTACTTCAACAGGGAACAAAGCATAGAGAGTGCACTGAGAACTAATTCAGTGTGTCAAGTTTCAAGGAACTAGCAGAAACTGTTCAATTTAGATTCCCAGTGCTACTGTGCCAATAGGGAAAAACGAAGTAAAACCTAAAAATTTAAATTGTTCTTGTAAACAATTGCTTTAATCTAGAAGAGTGAAATTTGGGTGGCCAAGTTCGACTCTAGTACCTATCATTCCTTCAATGTATGTACAAGATTGGGGGAAAATATTTTTGGGATTAGAGTAAACTCAGAATACTGCAGAAGCTTGACAAACGCTTTCAAATGAAAGTGTTTTCCTTGCCTCTGCTAAGGGGTACCTCAACAGAAAACAAAGCATAGAGAGTGCACTGGGATCTAATTGAGTTTGTCAAGTTTCAAGCAGCTAGAACAAAGCATGTTTGATTTAGAGGTCCAACTGCCTCTATTCCTAAACAGAAAAGGAAGTGAAACCTAAATATTTAAAGTGCTCCTGGAAATGAATGCTTCAACCTAGAAGAATACAATTTAAGGGATTAAGTGTGACTGGAGTACTGATCCTTCCTGCAAAGTATCAACAAGATCAAGAGAAAAAATATTTGCTGAGATTCCAGTAAACTCGGAGTTCAAATGAATGTTTTTTTTTTCTACTTCAACAGAGAAAAACAATAGAGAGCACACTGAGAACTAATTGAGTGTGTCAAATTTCAAGCAGCTATCACAAACCACGTTTGATTTAGAATTCCAAATGCCTCTATTTCTATAGAAGAAAACAAAGTGAAACCTAAAAATTAAAAGTGTTCATGCAAAGGAACGTTTCATCACAGAAGAATGAAATTTGGGGGACCAATTGTGACTGGAGTACCAATCCTTCCTACAAAGTATCAACAAGATTGTGTGAAAAAAATATTTGATGTGATTCCAGTAACCTGGAGTTCTGAGGAAGTTTGGAAAATCCTTTAACATGAAAGTGTTTTTATTCATTCTACTTAGGGTTACTTCAACAGGGAACAAAGCATAGAGAGCACACTGGGAAGTAAATGAGTGTTCCATCTTTCAGCAGCTAGCACAAACCATGTTAGATTTAGAGTTCCAACTGCCTCTATCCTATAGGGGAAAACGAAATGAAAGCTAAAAATTCAAATTGTTCCTGCAAAAGAACTCTTCAACCTAGAAGAATGAAATTTGGAGGGCCAAGTGCGACTGGAATCCTGATCATTATTTCAAAGTATCAACAAGATGGCTTCAAAAAATATTTGCTGGACAAACGCTTTCAAATGAAAGTTTTTTTCTGTTGTTGTTGTTTTTGCCTTTACTTAGGGCTACTTCAACAGGGAAGGAAGCATAGATAGTGCACTGGGAACTATTTGAGTGTATCAAGATTCAAGCATGTAGCCAAACCATGTTTGATTTACAGTTCCAAATACCTCTATCTGCATAGAGGAAAATGAAGTGAAACCTAAAAATGCAAAGTGTACCTAAAAACAAATACTTCCACGTAGAAAAATGAAATTTGGGAGGCCAAGAGCGACTGGAGGTCTGATCATTCCTTCAAATTATCTACAAAATAGGGTGAAAAAATATTTGCTGAGATTCCAATAAACCCGGACATCTGTGGAAGCTTGGCCAATGCTTTCAAATGAAAGTGTTTTTTTCTTGCCTCTGCTTGGGGTACTTCAACAGAGAAAAAATCATAGAGAGAATACTGAGAAGTAATTGAGTTTGTCAAGTTTCAAACACCTAGCACAAACAATGTTTGATTTAGAGATCCAAATTCCTCTATCCCTATAGGGGAAAATGAAGTGAAACTTAAAAATTTAAAGTGTTCCTGCAAATGAATGCTTCAACCTAGAAGAATGAAATTTGGGTGTCAAGTGCCACTGAGGTAACATTCATTTTTTCAAAGTATCAACAAGATTGGGTGAAAAAATATTTCCTGAGGTTACAGTAAACTCAGACTTCTGTGAAACTTGGGATAGGCTTTCAAATAAAAGTTTCATTTAGAGTTCCGAATGCCTCTATCCCTATAGGGGAAAATGATATGAAACCTAAAAATTTAAAGTATTCCTGGAAAAGAATGCTTCAACTTAGAAGAATAAAATTTAAGGAGCTAAGTGCGAATTGAGTAATGATCATTCCTATAAGTATCAACAAGATCAGGGGAAAAAAATTCTGAGATTCCAGTAAATTCAGAGTACTGTGCAAGCTTGACATACACTGTAAAATAAAAGTGTTTTTTCTTGCCTATTTTTAGGGCTACATAAACAGGCAGAAAAGCATAAAAGCACACTGAGAACTAACATAAATCACACTGAGTGTGTCAAATTTCAAGCAGCTAGCACAAAGCATGGTTGATTTACAATTCCAACTGCCTCTATCACTATAGGGGAAAACAAAGTGAAACCTAAAAATTAAAAGTGGTCATACAAACGAAAGTGTTTTTCAATTTTGAAGAAGCTAGAAAAAATCATGTTTGATTTTGAGTTCCAACTGCCTCTATCCCTATAGGGAAAATAAATGAATATTAAAAATTCAAAGTTTTCCTGCAAACAAAAGTTTAAACAGAGAACAAAATTTGGGTGCCAAGTGTGACCAGAGAACTGATCATTTCTTCAAAGTATGAAAAAGATTGGATGAAAAAATATTTGCTGAAATTCTAGTAAACTTGGATTCTGTGGAAGCTTAGCAAAAGCTCTCAAATGAAAGTGTTTTTTCTGTGACTCTGCATAGGGATACTTCAATAGGGAAAAAGCATAGACAAGACAATGAGAACAAATTGAGTGTGTCAAGTTTCAAGACGTAGCATAAACTATGTTTGATTTAGATTTCCAACTTTATGCACCCCTATAGGGGAAAACAAAATGAAACCTAAAAATTTAAAGTGATTCTGCAAACGAATGTTTCAGCCTAGAAGAATAAAATTTGGGGGGGCCAAGTGTGACTGGATTACCAATCTTTCCTTGAAATTATATACATGTTTGGGTGAAAAAAATATTTCTGAGATTCCAGAAAAATTAGAGTTCTGGGGAAGCATGGCAAATTATTTCCTATGAAAGTGTTTGATCCTTGCCTCTGCTTAGGTCTACTTCAACAGAGAAAAAAGCATAGAGAGCAAACTGAGAACTAATTGAGTGTATAAAATTTCAAGCAGCTAGCACAAATCACGTTTGATTAAAAGTTCCAAAATCCTCTACCCTATAGGGGAGAATGATATGAAACCTAAAAATTGAAAGTGTTTCTGAAAACAAACGCTTCAACCTAGAAAAATGAAATTTGGGGGGTCAAGTGTGACTGGAGTACTGAACATTTCTTCAAAGCATTAACACAATTGGGTGAAAAAAATATTTGCTAAGATTGGGATAATCTCAGAATTCTTTGGAAGTTTAACAAACAATTTCAAATTAAAGTGTTTTTATCTTTTATGCCTCTGCTTAGTGCTACTTCAACAGAGAAAAAAAGCATAGATAGCACACTGAGAACTCTTAATGTGTGTCAAGTTTCAAGCAACTAGCACAAACTATGTTTGATTTAGAGTTCCAACTGCCTCCATCCTTGTAGAGGAAAATGAAATGAAACCTAAAAATTCAAAGTGATCCTGCAAATGAATGCTTCAAACTAGAAGAATGAAATTTCGGGGCCAAGTGTGTCTGGAGTACCAATCATTCCTTCCAAGTATCAACAAGGTCGGGTGAAAAAAATATTTGCTGGGAATCCAGTAAACTCAGAGTTCTGTGGAAGTTTGGTAAATGCGTTCAAATAAAAGTGTTTTTTATTCATTCTGCATATGGCTACATCAACAGGGAATAAAGTATAGAGAGCGCCTTGAGAACTAATTCAATGTGTCAAGTTTCAAGCAGTTAGCACAAACAATATTTGATTTCGAGTTCCAACTGCTTCTATCCCTATATGGAAAAATGAAGTGAAACCTAAAAATTGAATGTGTTCCTGCAAATGAACTTTTCAACCTAGAAGTATGAAAATTGGAGGGCCATGTGAGACTGGAGTACTGATCATTCTTACAAAGTATCAACAAGATAGAGTGAAAAAAATATTTGCTATGATTCCAGTGAACTCGGAGTTCTGTGGAAGCTTGACAAATGCTTTCAAATGAAAGTGTTTTTTCCTTTCCTCTTCTTAAGGCTACTTCAAAAGGGAACTAAGCATAGAGAGCTAACTGAGCACTAATTGAGTTTGTCAAGTAATAAACAGCTAGCAAAAACCATGTTTGTATTACTGTTCCTACTGCCTCTATCCCTATAGGGGAAAATGAAGTGAAACCTAAAAATTCAAATTCTTCCTGCAAACGAACCCTTCAACCTAGAAGAATGGAATTTGGGGGGCCAAGTGCAACTGGAATACTTAACATTCCACAAAACTACCAACAAGATTGGGTGAAAAAATATTTGCTGGGATTCTAGTAAACTCGGAGTTCTTTGGAAGTTAGGCAAACACTTTCAAATTAAACTGTTTTTTATTCATTCTGCTTAGGGTTACTTCAACAGGAAAAAAGCATAGAGAGCACACTGAGAAGTAACTAAGTGTGTCAAGTTTCAAGCAGCTAGCACAAACCATGTTTGGTTTCGAGTTCCAACTGCCTCTATCCCTATAGGGGAAAACAAAGTGAAATGTACAATTTCAAATTGTTGCTGCAAACGAATTATTCAACCTAGAAGAATGAAATTTGGGGGGCCATGTGCAAACTGGAGTACTGATAATTCCTTCAAATTATCTAAAAGATAGGGTGAAAAGATATTGTTTAGATTCCAATAAACTAGGAGTTCTGTGGAAGCTTGGTAAATGCATTCAAATGAAAGTATGTTTTCCTTGTTTCTGCTTAGGGCTACTTCAACAGGGACCAAACAATAGAGAGTGAAACGAGAAATAATTGAGTGTTTCAAGGTTCATGTAGCTAGCACAAGCCATGTTTGATTTACTGTTCAAACTGCTTCTGTTCCTACAGGTGAAAATGATGTGAAACCTACAAATGCAAAGTGTTCCTACAAACGAATGCTTCAACCTAGAAGAATGATATTTGGGGGCCAAGTGCAATTGGACTATCAATATTTCTTTCAAATTATCTACAAGATATTGTGGAAAAAAATTTGCTGAGATTCCAATAAACTCAGAGTTTTGTGGTAGTTTTGCAAACGTTTTCAAATGAAAGTCTTTTTCTCTTTGCATCTGCTTAGGGCTACTTCAACAGGGAACAAATCATAAAGAGCACAGTGAGAACTAAGTGAGTGTGTCAATTTTCAAGATACTAGCACAAACCATGTTTGATTAATAATTCCAAATGTCTCTGTGGATCTTATCAAACACTTTCAAATTAAAGTGTTATTTTTTTCATGACTATGCTTAGTGCTACTTCAGCAGAGAAAAAAGCACAGATAGCAGGCTGAGAACTCTTAAAGTGTTTCAAATTTCAAGCAACTAGCACAAACCACGTTTGATTTAGAGTTCCAACTGCCTCCATCCCTGTAGGGGAAAATGAAGTGAAACCTAAAAATTCACAGTGGTCCTGCAAAGGAACACTTCAAACTAGAAGAATTAAATTTGGGAGCAAAGTGTTTCTGGAGTACCAATCATTCCTTCAAAATATCAACAAGATATGTTGAAAAATTATTTACTGAGATTCCAGTAAACTTGGAGATCTGTGGAAGCATGGCAAACACTTTCATTTGAAAGTGTTTTTTTCCCATGTCTCTGCTTAGTCTACTTCAAGAGGGAACAAAGCATAGAGAGTTCACTGAGAAGTAATTGATTTTGTCAAGTTTCAAGAAGATAGCACAAACAATGTTTCATTAAAGGTTCAAACTGCCTCTTCCCTTTAGGGGAAAACAAAATATAACCTAAAAATTCAAAGTGTTCCTGGAAACAAATGCTTCAACCTAGAAAAATGAAATTTGGGAGGCCAAGTGCGACATCAGTAACAATCATTCCCTCAAAGTAACAACAAGATTGGGTCACAAGTTGTTTGGTTAGATTCCAGTAAACTCAGAAATTTGTGGTAGCTAGGCAAACGTTTTCAAATGAAAGCCTTTTTTCCTTGCCTTTACTTAGGGCTATTTCAACAGTGAACAAAGCATAGAGAGCACATGGAGAAATAATGAGTATGTCAAGTTTCAAGCAGCTAGCACAAAGGATGCTTGAATATGAGTTCCAACTGCCTCTATCCTATAAGAGAAAACAAAGTGAAAACTAAAATTTCAAACTGTTTCTGGAATTGAACACTTCAACCAAGTAGAATAAAATTTGGGGGGCCAAGTGTGACTGGATTACCAATCATTTCTTCTAATTATCAACAAGATTGGGTGAAGAATTATTTGCTGAAATTCCTGAAAACTTGAATTTTTTGGAAGCTTGGCAAACTCTTTCAATGATATTGTTTTTTCATTGCCTCTGCTTAGGGCTACTTCAACAGGGAACAAAGCATAGAGAGCTCACAGAGAACTAATTGATTGTGTTAAGTTTCAGGCAGCTAGCAAAAACCATATTTGACTTAGAGTTCCAAATCCTTCTATCCCTAAAGGGAAAAATGAAGAAAAACCGAAAAATTAAAAGTGTTTCCCGCTAATGAAACTTCAATCTAGAATAATGTATTTTGGGGCCCAAGTGTGACTGGAGTATCGATCATTCCTTCAAAGTATCAACAAGATTGGGTGAAGAATTATTTGCTGAAATTCCAGAAAACTTGCATTTTTGTGGAAGCTTGGCAAATGCTTTCAAATGAAAGTGTTTTTCCTTGCCAGTGCTTAGGGCTACTTTAACAGTTAACAAAGCATAGAGAACAAACTGAGAACTAATTGAGTATGTGAAATTTCAAGAAGGTAGCACCTACCATGTTTGATTAAGAGTTCCAACAGACACCATCCCTATAGGGGAAAACGAAGTGAAACCTAAAAATTCAAAGTGTTCCTGCAAATCATTGCTTCAACCAAGAAGAATGAAATCTGGGGGCCAAGTACATGTGGAGTTCTGATGATTCCTTCAAAGTATCAACATGATCGAGTGAAAAAATATTTGCTGAGATTCCAGTAAACTTGGAGTTCTGTGGAAGCATGGCAAATGAATTCAAATAAAAGTGCATTTTCCTTGCCTCTGCTTAGAGCTACTTCAAAGGGAAAAAAAAACATAGAGAGCACACTGAGAACTAATTTAGTGTATTAAGTTTCAAGCATCTAGCACAAACCATGTTTGATTATGAGTTCCAAATTCCTCTCTTTCTATTGGGTTAAATTAAGTGAAACCTAAAAATTCAACGTGTTCATGCCAACGAAACCTTTAACCTAGAAGAATAAAATTTGGGAGTCCCAGTGAAACTGAGGTACTGATAATTCCTTTAAAGTATCAACAAGATTGGGTGAAAAAATATTTGCTGTGATTTCAGTAAACTCGAAGTTCTGTGGAAGATTGGCAAATGTTTCAAATGAAAGTGTTTTCTCCTTGCCTCTGCTTAGGGCTACTTTAAAAATGAATAGAGCATGGAGAGCACACTGAGAACTAATTGAGTGTGTCAAGTTTTAAGCAGCTAGCAAAAACCATGCTTGATTTAGAGTTCCAACTGCCTCTACTTTATAGAGAAAAATGAAGTGAAACCAAATAATTCAAAGTCTTCCTGGAAATGAATGGTTCAAACTAGAGGGAAAAGTGGCACTGGAATACCGATCATTCTTCAAAGTATCAAGAAGATTGGTTGAGAAAATATTTGCTGAGATTCTAGTAAGCTCTATACTCTGTGGAAGCTTTGCAAATGCATTCAAATGAAAGTATTATCATTGCCTCTGCTTATGGATACTTCAACAGGGACAAACACAGAGAGTGCACTGAAAACTAATTGAGTGTGTCAAGTTTCAAGCAGCTATCACAAACCATATTGATTTAGAGTTCCAACTGCCTCCATCCCTGTAGGGGAAAAGGAAGTGAAACCTAAAAATTCAAAGTGATCCTGGAAACGAAGGCTTTAACCTAGAGGAATGAAATTTGGGGGCAAAGTTCATCAGGGGTACCAATAATTCCTTCAAAGTATCGACAAGATTGGTTGAAAAATATTTGCTGAGATTCCAGAAAAGTCATAATTTTGTGGAAGCCTGGCAAACTCTTTCAAATAAAAGTGTTTTTTTTCTTGCCTCTGCTTATCAACAGGGAAAAAGCATAGAGAGTGCACTGAGAACTAATTGAGTGTGTCAAGTTTCAAGAATGTAGCACAAATAATGCTTGATTTAGAGTTTCAAATGCTTCTATCCTGAAAGGGAAAACAAAGTGACACCTAAGAATTTAAAGAGTTCCTGCAAACAAACATTTTAACATAGAAGAATGAAATTTGGGGGGCAAATTGTTAATGGAGTACCGATCATTCCTTCAAAGTATCAAAAATATCAGGTGAAGAAAGATTTGCTGAGATTCCAGAAACCACAGAGTTCTGTGGAAGCTTGGCAAATGCTTTAAAATCAAAGTGTTTATTTCTTGCCTCTTCTTAGGGCTATTTCAACAATTAACAAAGCATAGAGAGTGCACTGAGAACTAACTAGTTGACTGTGTCAAGTTTCAAGCCGCTAGCACCAACTATGATTGATTTAGAATTTTAAATGCCACTTTCTGTATTGGGGAAAATGAAGTGAAACCTAAAAATTCAATTTTCCTTCAAACTAACCCTTCAACCTAGAAGAATGAAATTTGGGGGACCAAGTGCTACTGGAGTACTGATTATTCCTTCAAAGTATCAAGATCAGGTGAAAAAATACTTCCTGAGATTTCAGTAAACTCGGAGTTCTGTGGAAAATTGGCAAACTCTTTCAGAGGAAATTGTTTTTGCCTTGCCTCTGCTTAGGGTGACTTCAACAGGGGAAAAAAAGCATAGAGAGCACACTGAGAACTAATTGAGTGGGTAAAGTTTAAAGCAGCTAGCACAAACCATGTTTGATTTCGAGTTCCAACTGCCTCCATCCCTGTAGGGGAAAGTGAAGTGAAACCTAAAAATTCAAAGTGTTCCTGCAAACAAACCCGTTAACCTAGAAGAATGAAATATGGGGGCCAAGTGTGTCTGGAGTACCTATCATTCCTTCAAAGTGTCAACAAGATCTGGTGAAAAAAATATTTGCTGAGATTCCAGTAAACTTGGATATCTGTGGAAGCTTGGCAAATGCTTTCAATAGAAAGTGTTTTTTCCTTGCTTCTGCTTAGGCTACTTCAAGAAGAAACAAAGCATAGAGAGTGCACTGAGAACTAATTGATTGCTTCAAGTTTCAAGCAGATAACACAAACAATGTTTGATTAAAAGTTTCAACTGCCTCTTCCCTTTAGGGGAAAACAAAATATAACCTAAATATTCAATGTGTTCCTGGAAATGAATGCTTCAACCTAAAAGAATGAAATTTGGGAAGCCAATTGCGACTGCAGTAACGATCATTCCCTCAAAGTATCAACAAGATTGGGTGACAAATTGTTTTGTGAAATTCCAGTAAACTCAGAATTTTGTGGTTGCTTGGCAAAAGTTTTCAGATGAAAGTATTCTATCCTTGCCTTTGCTTAGTGGTACTTCAACAGGGAACAAAGCATAGAAAGCACACTTAGAAATTATGAGTGTGTCATGTTTCAAGCTCCTAGCACAAAGGATGTTTGAATAAGAGTTCCAACTGCCTCTACCATATAAATGAAAATCAAGTGAAAACTAAAAATTCAATTTGTTCCTGGAATCAAACGATTCAACCAAGTAGAATAAAATTTGGGGGGCCAAGTGTGAATGGATTACCAATCATTCCTTCTAAGTATCAACAAGATTGGGTGAAGAATTATTTGCTGAAATTCCTGAAAACTTGGATTTTTGTGGAAGCTTGGCAAACTCTTTCAAATGATAGTGTGTTTTTCCTTTCCTCTGCTTAGTGCTACTTCATCAGGAAACAAAGCATAGAGAGTGCACTTAGAACTAATTGAGTGTGTCAAGTTTCAAGCAGCTTGGAAAAACCATGTTTGATTTAGAGTTCCAAATGCTTCTATCTCTAAAGGGGAAAATGAAGAAAAACCTAGAAATTCAAAGTTGTCCCACAAATGAACACTTCAACATATGACATTGAATTTTAGGGCCCAAGTGTGACTGGAGTATTGATCAGTCCTTCAAAGTATCTACAAGATTGGGTGAAGAGTTATTTGCTGAAATTCCAGAAAACTTGGATTTTTGTGGAAGCTTGGCAAATGCTTTCAAATGAAAGTGTCTTTTCCTTGCCTGTGCTTAAGGCTACTTCAATATTTAAAAAAGCATAGAGAACAAAGTGAGAACTAATAGAGTGTGTCAAGTTTCAAGAAGCTAGCCTCTGCCATGTTTGATTAAGAGTTCCAACAGCCACTATCCCTATAGGTTAAAATGATGTGAAACATAAAAATTCAAAGTTTTCCTGAAAACGAGGGCTTCAACATAGAAAAATGAAATTTAGGGTGTCAAGTGTGACTGGAGTACTGGTAATTCCTTCAAAATATCAAAAATATCTGATGAAGAAAGATTTGCTGAGATTCCAGAAACCTCAGAGTTCTGTGGAAGCTTGGCAAATGCTTTCAAATGAAAGTGTTAATTTCGTACCTCTTCTTAGGGCTACTTCAACAGTTAACAAAGCATAGAATGCACTGAGAACTAGTTGACTGTGTCAAGTTTCAAGCTGCTAGCAATAATCATGTTTGATTTAGAGTTCCAAATGCTCCTGTCCGTATTGGGAAAAACAAAGTGAAACCTAAGAATTCAACGTTTTCCTTCAAACCAACCCTTCAATCTGGAAGAATTAAATTTGGGGGGCCAAGTGGGACTGGAGTTCTGATCATTCCTTCAAAGTATCAACAAGATTGGGTGAAAAAATACTTCCTGAGATTTTAGTAAAATTGGAGTTCTGTGGAAAATTGGCAAACAATTTCAGGGGAGTGTTTTTGTCTTGACTCTGCTTAGGCCTACTTCAACAGGGAACAAAGCATAGGGATTTCACTGAGAACTAATTGAGTATGTCAAGATTAAAGCAGCTAGCACAAAATAATTTAATTAATAGCTCCAATTGACTCTATAGAAGAAGACAAATTGAAACCTAAAAATTCATAGAATTCATGGAAACGAACATTTCAACCTAGAAGAATGAAATTTGGGGAGCCAATTGCAACTGGAGTACTGATCATTCCTTCAAGGTTCAACAAGATTGGGTGAAAAACATAATTGTTGTGATTCCAGTAAATTCAAAGTTCTATGAAAGCTGGCAAAAGATTTCAAATGAAAGTGTTTTTTACTTGCCTCTTCTTAGGGCTACTTCAACCGGAAACAAATAATAGGGATTGCACTGAGAACAAATTCAGTGTGTAAAGTCTCAAGCTGCTAGCACAAACCATGGTTGATTTAGAGTTCTAAATGCCTCTCTTCCTATAGCGGATAATAAAATGAAACCTAAAAATTCAAAGTGTTTCTGAAATGAATGCTTCAACCTAGAAGATGAAATTTGAGGTCCAAGTGGGACTGGAGGACCGATCACTCTTTCAAAGTATCAACAATATTGGTTGAGGAAAAACTTTGGTGAGATTTCAGTAAACTCAGAGTTCTGTGGAAGGTTGGCAAATGTATTCAAATTAAAGTATATTTTTCTTTGACTCTGCTTTTTGCTACTTCAAAAGAGAACAAAGCATAGGGACCACATTGAGAACTAATTGAGTGTGTTGAGTTTCAAGCAGCTAGCACAAACCATGTTTGATTAAGAGTTCCAAATGCCTCTATCCCTATAGGGGAAAACTAAGTGAAACCTAAAAATTCAAAGTGTTCCTGCAAACAAACCCGTTAACCTAGAAGAATGAAATTTGGGTGGCCAAGTGGGACTGGAGTATCGATCATTCTTTCAAAGTATCAACAAGAATGGTTGAGACAATATTTGCTGAGATTCCAGTAAACTTGGAGTTATGTGGAAGCATGGCAAATGCTTTCAAATGAAAGTATGTTTTCCTTACTTCTGCTTAGGGATACATCCACAGGAAACAGAGCATAGAAACCTCATTGAGAACTAATTGAGTATCTCAAGTTTCAAGCAGCTAGAACAAACTATGTTTGATTTAGAGTTGCAAACGCCTCTATCCGTCTATGGGAAAATAAAATAAAACCTAAAAATTCAAAGTGTTCCTGGAAACAAATGCTTCAAAATAGAAGAATGAAATTTGAGGGCCAAGTATAATGGTGTACCAAAATTCCTCCATGTATTAACAAGACCAGGTGAAAAAATATTTGCTGCTATTCCAGTAACCTTGGAGTTCTCTGGCAGGTTGGTAAAGGTTTCAAATGAAAGTGTTTTTTTTTGCCTCACTTAGTACTACTTCAAAAGAGAACAAAGCTTAGACAGTGCACTGAAAACTAATTGACTGTGTCAAGATTCAAGCAGCTAAGACAAACCATGTTTGATTTAGAGTTCCAACTGCCAATATCCTTATAGGGGAAAATGAAGTGAAACCTAAAAATTCAAAGTGTATCTGCAAATGATTGCTTCAACCTAGAAAAATACAATGTGGTGAGCCAAATGCAACTGGAGTACCGATCATTCCTTCAAAGTATCAACAAGATTTATGAAAAAGTATTTGATGAGATTCCAGTAAACTCGGAGTTCTGTGGAAGCTTGGCAAATGCTTTCAAATTAAAGTGTTTTTTTCTTGCCTCTGCTTGGGGCTACTACAACAGGGAACAAAGCATAGAGAGAGTACTGAGAACTAATCGAGTTTGTCAACTTTCAAGCAGATAGCACAAAGTATGTTTGATTTAGAGTTCCAATTGGCTCTACCCTATAGTGGAAAATGAAGTAAAACCTAAAAATTCAAAGTGTTCCTGTAAACGAATGCTTCAACCTAGAAGAATGTAATTCAAATGAAAGTAGGACTGGAGTACCAATCATTTCTTCAAAGTATCAACAGGATCAGATGAGAATATGTTTGCTGAGATTCCAGTAAACTCAGACATCTATGGAAGCTTTCAAATGAAAGGATTTTTTCTTTCCTCTTCTTAGGGCTACTTCAACAGGGTACAAATCATAGAGAGTGCACTGAGAACTAACTGAGTGTGTCAAATTTCAAGCAGGTAGCACAGACCATATTTGATTTAGAGGTCAAATTTTCTCTATCTCTATAGGGAATAATAAAGTGAAATGTAAAAATTCAAAGTCTCCTGCAAAAGAAGGCTTCAAACTAGAAGAATGTAATTTGGGGACCATGTCCAACTGGAAAACCCATCATTCCTTTAAAGTATCAGCAAGATCGGGTGAAAAAATATTTGCTGTGATACCAGTAACTTTGAATTTTTAGGTTTTACTTCATTTTCCACGTAGCACAAACCATGTTTGATTTTGAGTTTCAACTATCTCTATCCCTATAGGAAAAAAAGGAAGTAAACCTAAAAATTCAAAGTGTTCCTGCAAATGAACACTTCAATGTACAAGAATAAAAATTTTGGGGCCAAGTGCGACTGGACTTCCAATCATTCCTTCAAAGAATCAACCTATATAGGACAAAATGAACTGAAACTTTAAAATACAAACTGTTCCTTACATTAAACCTAGGAGGCCCAAACATGTGGAGTATAGTAAGGACAGGAGAAAAATTAATCTTGCCCAGTACCAAAGAAATTTGAAAAAAAGTAACTCTAACTCCAATCCTACCTCTAACACTAGCCCTAACACTAACCTTAACACAAACACTAATCTGTTTAAAAAACTGTTCATCCTAGACGTCCGAAACTTGGGTAGCCTAGTGAACTAAGCTATCAGATAAATCCTATGCAGTATCAAAGTAATATGACCAA
Organism: Urocitellus parryii; assembly: GCF_045843805.1. Classification (NCBI taxonomy): domain Eukaryota; kingdom Metazoa; phylum Chordata; class Mammalia; order Rodentia; family Sciuridae; genus Urocitellus; species Urocitellus parryii. Next base: position 103,751,509 of record NC_135542.1, read on the forward strand.
ATAATTGGGGTGGTATTTCAGCTCATGCTTATTTCTCTGTTTTCTGCTAAACAGCTCTCAGATAAAGTTGTTTTTGCCATCTCCATCTTAGGGTTACTTTCACAAGGAACAAACCAGAGAGTTCCCACAGAGAACTTATTTAGCGTCTGAAGTTTTAAGCAGCTAGCACCAACTCGGTTTGATTTCAACCTCCATTTTCATTTACTTATATAGGTCAATATGAAGTGAAACCTTAAAATACAGAGTGTTCCTGATAGTGAACCATTGAAACGAGAAGACTCAAACCTGGGGAGCATATTAAGGCTAGGTAAAAGATGTCTCCTTCCAAGTATCAAAGGGGAAATTTGAAAAAACTATCTCTCACCCTAACACTATATCTAACCAGAGCCCTAACCCTAAACCTAACAATAACTCTAACGTGAATAGAAAACCATTGATCCTAAAAGTCTCACAATTGGAGAGATTTGTGGGGCATGCTAAATAATGAATCCTATACATTATCAAACAAATCTGACCAAATAATTATGGGACGTATTTCAGTGCATGCATATTACCCTACATTTTCCTAAAGGGCTCTCAGATAAAGTTATTTTTGCATGCTTTAGCTTATGCCTACACTCACAAGGAACATACCACAGTATCCCCACGTGGAATTGAGGGTGTTTTTGCAGTTTCAAGCAGCTAGCATAAACCCTGTTTGATTTCCATATCCATTTCCATCTACTTGTATAAGTCAAAATGAAGGTAAATTAAAATATTAAATATTCCTGATACCAAACACTAAAACCAAAAGGCCTAAACCTGGGGAATAGAGTAAGATTAGTTAAAGATGAATCCAGGATTGTATCAAAAAATTGAATAAAATAACTCTAACCTTATTACTACCTCTAAACCTAGCCCTAATCCTAACCCTTAATTTTAACATAGCCCTGTCCCTAACTATAATTTAACCCTAATTTTAACTGTAACCATTGCCCAAACCCTAGCTCTAACTCTATCCATTACCATAACCCTAATACTAACCCTAATGCTAACCATAGCCCTCATCTTAACATATACCCTAGACTTGCTCTAACCCTAACCCTTCCCTAGACCTAAACCTAGATCCAACCCTAACACTTACCCTAAACCTAACCCTATCCTAGGCCTAACCCTAACCCTAACTCTAACTCTAGCCCTAATCCTAAACCATAAACCTAGGCACAACCCTAGCTGTAATCCTATTTATTACCCTAAAATAAGCCTAACCCAAATACTAACAATAGGACTAAACCTGATTATATAGCTATCCCTAATACTATTCAAAACCCTAAACCTAACCTAACCCTAAATCTAACCTGATCCACTAAACAAAACCTAATTTTAATTTGAGACTTAAATCTAGACCTTAACCTAAACCAATCCCTAACCCTGACCCTGACCCGAACAATACACCTAGCTCTTAATCTTACCTTTACCTTAAACCTAACCGTTACATTAGACCTAGCCATAACCTAACCTTAAATATAACCTAACCATAATGTTAGACCTGACATTAGCCCTAGCCATAATCCTAGCCCTAGCCCTAACACGAAAACCCATCCTAGCCCTAAACCTAGCCTTAATCCTAAACTGTACTCTAACCCTTGCACTAACCCTTATAACACTTGCAATAGCCCTAAATTTAGCTATAATGCCATTTTCCCCTATCCCTAACCCTGACTTTTACCCTAACACTAACCCTAACTCTAGCCCTAACACTAGGCCTAACCCTAACACTAACCCTACCGCTAATCCTAGCCCTAATTTAGCCATAACCCTAAACCTACCCCTAACTCTAGCCCAAAGATTAACTCTACCTCTCACCCTAGCCTTATTTTTACTTGTAATCCTATTCATTACCGTAACCCTAACACTAGCCTTAACCTTATCCCTAATCTGGCCCTAGACCTAAACCTAGATCTTACTATAACAAAAAATCTAAGCCTAAACTTCACCCTACTACTACCCCTAACACTATTGCTAATCCTAAAGCTAGCCCTAATCTTAGCCCTAGTTCTAAAACAAAACCAAGACATAGCACTAAACCTAACCCTAGACCTGACATTACCCCTATCCCTAATTCTTACGCTAATCCTACACCTAGCCTTAGCTCTATCCGTAATTCTAGTCCTATCCCTAACACTAAAGGTAACATTGATCCTGTATGTGACACTAACACTAACCCTATCTCTAATCATCACCCTGAACCTAATCCTAACCCTAACACTAGATTTAGATTTAACACTAACCCTAATACTATTCCTATTCGTAACCCTAGATCTTACATTAGACATAGTGCTACCCTAGCCCTAACCTAATCCAAAACCTAGCCCAAATCCGAGCCCTCATCCTAGCTTTAACACTAACCCTAACCCTAACTCGGGCCTTAACACTTTACCTAAACCTAACCCTAAACATAAAACTTGTCCTAACCAAAAACCTAACCGGAACCACAGCCCTAAACATAACCATAACCCTAGTCGTAACCCTAGCTCAAATTCTATCCATTACCCTAACCATAACCCTAACCAAATTCTAACTCAACCCTAACCGTAATCATAGCCATAACCTAACCATAACCCTAGTTCTAAATACAGCTCTAATCTTATCCATTTGCCTAACCATAACTCTAACCACATTCTATCCCTAGTCCTAACCCTAACTTTATCATTAACCCTAACCCAGTTCATTATTGTAAACCTAACTTGAATCCTAAACCTAACCATATCCATTTCACTAATCCGAAACCTAACCCTAATGCTAATTTGAGTCCTTACCCTAAACAAACCGAACCCATACCCTAACCCTGACTCTGACCCTAATAATACGCTAGCTGTAAACCTGACCCCAACCTTCAACCTCACCCTTACAATAGACCTAGCATAAACCTAACCATAAAACTATTCCTATCCATAACTCTAGACCTGTCATTAGCCCTAGCTCTAAACCTAACATAAACCCTAGATTTAATCCTAGCTCTAAGCCTAGACTTAATTCTAATCCTAATCTTAACCCTAGCCCTAAACCATAATATTATCTCTTTCCTTAGCCCTAAACCTAGATGTAACATCTTACCTTATTTTAACCCTAACAGTAGCCCTAACACTAGCCTTAAACCTAGGCCTAAACCTAACAATAACCCTAATGTGAATCCTAGCCCTAATTTAGCCTAACCCTAAACCTAAACTTTGCTCTGGCCCTAAGTCTAATTCTCGACCTAGCCCTAGCCCTAGTTCTAAAACTATCCTTTTCCATAAACCAAAACTTAGCCCTATCCCTAGCCCCAACCCTAGCCCTAACCTTCACCCTAGCCCTAAACATGGATCTAACCCAAACATTAAGTGTAAACCTCACCCTAACACTAACCCTAACCCGTATGCTAATTGGAAAACTAGCCCTAACCCTACCCAAGCCCTAAAACAAAACTTAGCCATAACCATTACACTAAGCTTTAACCTAAACAAAAACATAACCCTACACCTAGCCCTAAACCTAGCTTTAATTTGAGCTCTATCCCTAACCCTAGAAATAACCCTGACTCTAACTCAGACCCTAACACTAACCCTAGCTCTAAACATCGTCCTAATGCTAACCCTAAAAGTACCTCTAATTCGAAACCTAGTTCTTACATTAGCCATAGCCCTAATGCTAACACAAATTTTAGCCCTAATCAGAACATTAACTCTAGGTTTAACTGTAATCCTAACCCTAACCATAGCCCTAAATATAACCCTAACAAAACCCCAAACCCTACCTCTAAATATCACCCTACCAATAAACAACAGCTATAATATTATCCCTTATCCTAAATGTAATACTAACTCTAACCCTACTCTATATATAAGCTGAACACTAACCATAGCCCTAATCCTAGCACTAATTTAGCCTTAACCCTAAAGTTATTTTGATCCCTAACTTTAAACCTTAACCTATCCAAACCTTAACCCAGATCTTGTGCATAATAATACCCCTAGCCCTAAACATGACCTAACCTAAACCTAACCATTTCATGAGACATAGCCATAATCCTAAATGTAAAATTATCTTTAAACATAATTCTGGACCGGAAATTAGCCATACCACAAATCCTAGCCCTAACCTTAAACAAACACTAGCCTTCATCCTAGCCCTAAACCTAGCCTTAATCATACCCTAACCCTAACACTAACCAAAGCCCTAACCCTAATTCTAAATATCACCCTATCTCTAAATTTAGCTATAACATCATCTCTTACACTAAACTTAATCTTAACTTAAACCCTACTTTATATTTAAGCTGAACACAAATCATAGCCCTAATCCTAACCCTAAATTAGCCCTAACTCTAATGTTAATTCGATCCCTAACTTTAAACCTTAACCAATCCAAACCTTAAACCACACCTTGTCCATAATAATACCCTTAGCCCAAAACATGACTTTAACTCTAAACCTAACACTTAACTTGAGATGTAGCCATAATCATAAACATAAAATTATTTTTAAGCATAATTCTAGACCTGAAATTAGCCATACCTCAAATCTTAACCCTAGGTTTAACCATAAAACAAACACTAGCCCTAATCCTAGCACTAAACCTAGCCTTAATCATAATCCTAACCCTAACCTAAGCCCTAACCCTAATTTTAAATATCACCCTACCTGTAAACCTAGATATAACATCATCCCTTAACCTAAACTTAATCCTAAATTCAGCCCTACTCTATATTTAAGCTGAACACTAACCATAGCCCTAATCCTAGCCCTAATTTATCCATTTCCCTAACCCAAGCCCTAAGACTAACTCTAACACACACTAGCCCTATCCCTAGTTCTAATCCTATTACATACCATAGTCTAACCCTGGCTCTAACCCTTGCCCTATCCTGAGTCCTAACCCCAAACCTAGATCTAACCCTAGATTTAAATGTAACCCTAACCATAAGCATAAGCCGAACACTAACACTAGCCCTAACCCTAACAATAATCATAAAATTAGCACTAACCATAACCTTAGAAGTAAAAAAAAAAGCAATAGCTCTAACCCCAAATCTTAATTTAAAGCACACTAATAATACATCTAGAACTAACCCTAACCATAATTTGACTCTAACCTCAACCTTAAGAGTAACCCTGAAACTGACTCATATCCTAAAAATCACCCTAGCTCTAAACACCATTCTAATCTTAAACCAATACCTACCACTAACCCTATCCCTAATGTAATTCCTAACTCTAACCCTGATCCTCACTCATATCCTAACACTACCCCAGCTCTCAATATCACTCTAACATTAAACCTAACCCTAAACCTATACCTACCACTAACCCTATCTCTAATACAATTCCTAAAACTAACCCTGACCCTTACTCATATCCTAACACTAACCTTAGCTCTAAATATCACTCTTAACTCTAACCCTAAAACTAACCCTAATGATAACCCTAGTTATTACATTAGCCATTGCCCTAACCCTAGCCCTAACCCTAACAGAAAAACTTGCCCTAATTCAAGCTCTATACCTAGATTTAACCCTAACCCTAACTTTAACCCTAACCCTATCTCTATCCCTATCTTTTACTCTTAGCAAAACTCTAACCCTAAAGGTAACCCCAGACCTATTCCTAATCCTTAGGTTAACCAAAATCTGAACCCTTTTAATAGTCCTGACCCTAGCCCTCATTCTAGCTCTAAACTTATCCCAAACTCTAAGACTTAGCCTGACCCTTATACTGACCCAAACAATAACACTAGGTCTAAACCTGAAACTAAGCCTAGAGCAAACCCTAACACTGACCCTACCAGTAAACTTATAAGTAAACCTAACCCTAAACAAAGCCCTTAGACTAACTCTAACTCTCACACTAGCCCTATCCCTAGTTCTAACACTATTTCTTACCATAACCCAAAACCTAGCCCTAAGCCTAGCATTAATGCTTGCCCTATCCTTAGTCTTTGCCCTACCCCTAGATCTAACCCTAATTCTAAATCTAACCCTAACCCTAATCCTAAGCCTAAAACTAACACTAGCCCTAACTCTAATATTAATTATAAAACTAGCACTAAACCTAACCTTAGCAGTAAAACTAAACTGAGCAATGGCCCTAAGCAGAAACATTAACTTAAACCACCTTAAAACCACATCTAGACATAACCCTAGCCCTAATTCAACTACTAACCCTAACCTTAAAAGTAACCCTGATACAGACTCCTATCCCAAACTCACCCCGGCTCTAGACACCATCCTAACCTTAAACAAAAACCTAACAGTAACCCTATCACTAATTTGAGTCCTAATCCAAACCCTGACCCTTTCTCATATTCTAACACTAAACCTAACTCTAAATATCACACTAACCTTAAACATAACCCTAACACTAGACATACCCCAAACCCTAACCCTAAAACTAACCCTAATTGTAACCCTAGTTCCTACATTAGCCCCATTGCCTTAACCCTAGCCCTAAACTTAAGACAAAAACAAGCCCTAATCCCAGTTCTAAACCTAGCTTTATCCCGAACCCTAAACTTTGCTCTAACCCTATTCCTATCCCTAAGCAAAACCCTAACCGTAATGGTAACTCTAGACCCATCCCTAATATTTAGGCTAACCAAAATTCTAACCACATAAATAGTCCTGAACCTAGCCCTCATTCTAACACTAATTTTATCACAAACTCTAATGCTAAACCTGACCCTTATTCTGACACTAACGCTAAATTTATGTCTAAACCTGACACTAACCCTAGACCAAACTCTAACACTGGCACGAAGGATAAAATTATTCCTAAACCTAACTCTACCACTAGGCTTAGATCTAAATCTAATCCTCAATCTAGCCTTAATTCTAGCCCTAAACCTAAACAAAAACCTAGTCCTAGCTCTAACAATAATCCTTACCTTAACCCTAACACTACCCCTAACCCTAGACCTAAACCTAGCCCTAATTCTGGCTATAACCCTAGCTCTAAATCTAATCTGAACACTAACCAGCATTTAACAGTAAGCCTACCTCTAAACCTGACCCTAACTGAAAATATAAATCTAACACTAGACCTAGCCATAACCTTAACCCTAAAACTAGCCCTACTCATAACCCTAGTTCTTACATTACCCACAGCCCTAACCCTAACACAAAACATAGAGCTAATCCTAGGCATTAACCTAGCCCTAAGCATAATCCTAACCATTATGCTAGCCCTAATCCTAACTTAACCATAGCCTTCATCCTAACCCTAGCTCAATCCCTAATCCTTACCATAAACATAAACCAAGAATTATCCCTAACTCTAACCCTAACCCTAGCCCTAATTCTAAGCTTAACCTTAGTCCTAACCCTAGCTCTAAACCTACCCAATACCCTAAACCTATTGGTAACCCTAGCATTTACCCTAACCACAACCATAGCCCTAACCAGAAAACTAAACCTAAACCTAACCCTAAACATAACACTCAAAATAACCCTAACCCTAGCTCAAAACCAAACCCTTACCATAAACCTAAACATAATCATACCCCGACCCTTAACTCTAAACTTAGATCTAACCCTAACCCTAAACCTAAATCTAACCGAATCCGTTACACTAAACCTAACCCTAAACCTAATGATAATACTAGCCCTAACCCTAACTCTAACCATAAAGCTACCACAATTCTATCCATAGACCTAACCTTTACCCTAACCCTTGCTCTAGCCCTACCCCTAGGTCATAACCTAACCCTTATGCTAAACATAACCCTAAACATAACCCTAGTTCTAAACCTCAACCTTATCTAAACTCAAGACCTAATCCTAACCATAATCCTAGCCCTAAACTTAACTCTAACTGTATCCATTACCCTAAACTTAAACCTTACTCTAATGGTAACCCTATGCCTAACCCTAACCCTATCACTAAACCCAAACCTATCAACTACCCTAAATCTAATCTGAACCCTAAATCTAACGCTATTGTTACCATAAACGTAAACTTAATGCTAATTTAAACACCAAACCTAAATTTAAACCTGAACAAACCCTAGCTATAAACATGACCATAATAATTCCTCTACTTCTAAACCTGACCCTTACCCTAAACCTAACCCTTACACTAGACCTAGCCAAAACCTAAGCTTGAAAATATCCCTAATGGTAACCCTACACCTGACATTAGCCCTAGCCGTAATCCTAGCCCTAACCCTAACAAAAAGCCTAGCCCTAATCTTAGCCCTAAACATAGCCTTAATCATAACTCTAACCCTAAACCTGGCCCTAAATCTAACACTAACCGTAGCCCTAATCATAGCCCTAATTTAGCCATATCCCTAACCCTAATCCTAACCTAGCCCTATGACTAAGTCTAACTCTCACCCTTGCCCTAAAACTATTTCTAAAATTAGGGCTAGTGTTAGGGCTTCTTCCTTGCCTTATCCCTTTCAAGAACCCTAATCTTAGGCTCTAACACTAGTTTTAACCATAGATCTTTTATTAGCCCTAGCCCTAATCCTAGATCTAACCTTAAATCTGAATCTAACCCTAAACCTAAGCCTAAACCTAACACTAGCACTAACCATAACCCCAATGCTAATCCTAGAACTAGTCCTAACTAGAACCGTAGCCCTAATAAAAAACCAAGCCATATCCCTAACCCTGACCCTTAACCTAAACCAAACCTTAACCCTACACCTAGCCCTAACACTAGCCCTAATTTTAGTTTTAACCTGAAAACTAAAACTAACCCTGTACCTGACCTGACCTTAAACCTAGGTTTAAACATCACTCTAACCCTAACTCTAAATCTAACACTAGACTTAGCCATAATCCTAGGGCTAAGTTAATTAGCCTTAATTGTAACCCTAGTACTTATATTAGACATAACCCTAACCATAGCCTTAACTTAACCCAAAACCTAGCCCAAATCTCTGCCCTAACCCTAACCTTGACCCTCACCCTAGCAATAATCATAACCATAACCCTAGCCATAAACTTATCTCTAAACCTATCCGTTACCCTAACAATGACCCTAACCCTAATGCTAACCCCAGGCTTAAACATAACCCTATGCCAAATTGTGACCCTATCCATTACCCTAAACCTAACCTGAAACATAAACCTAACTCTATCATTACCCTAATTTTAACCCTAATGCTAATTCGAGTCCTAACTTTAAACCTTAACCTATCCCAAACACTAATAATGACTCTGACCCTAAAAATACCCTTAGCTCTAAACCTGACCCTAAACTTAAACCTACCATTACACTAGATGTTGCCATAAACCTAACCCTAAAACTATCTTTAACAATAATGCTGGACCTGAAATTAGCCCTAGCCCTAACCCAAACCATAACCCGAGTTTTAACCCTAATTCTAACACTCGCCCTACCCGTAAACGGAGATAAAACCCCATCCAGTACACTAAAACCTAACCATAACCCTAAACCTAACCCTAACCCATTGCCCTAACTCTAGGCCTAACAATAACACCAAGCCTAGCACTAATTCTAGCCCTAATTTAGTCCTATCCAAACCCTAACATTAGCCCTAAGACTACCTCTTGCCCTAGCCCTATCCCTAGTTATATCCTTAGTCCTAGCCCTAATCATAACTCTAAATCTAAACCTAAGGCTGAATTTAACTGTAACCATAAGCCTAAACCAAACATTAACATAGCCCTAACAATAATGCTAATCCTAAAACTTGAACTACCCATAGCCCTAGTAATAAAACAAAACCAAGCTATAGCCCTACCACTAACCCTTATCGTAAACCAAACTCTAACCCTACAATTAGCCCTAACCCTAACTCAAAAACTAACCCAGAACCTGATGCTGACCCTAAAACTAATCCTAGCTCTAAACCTCCCCCTAACCTTAAATTAATCCTAGCACTATACCTAGCTGTAAACCTAACCATAAAACTAGCCCTAATCATACCTACTTCATACATTAGTCATTGTCCTAACCCTACTCTTAACCCTAACATAAATCCTACCCACAATCTAAGCTCTAACCCTAGATTTAACCTAAATCTTAACCCTCACACTAGCCCTAAACCTAGCTCAAACCCTTTCCCTTACCCAAAGCCAAACCCTTAGCCAAATGTTATTCCTAGTACTAATCCTATTCCATAGCTCAACTTCAACTCTAAACTAACCCTAGCCCAACTTCACACTAGTCCTAACCCTAGCCCTCATTCTAGCTCTAATCCTGACTCTGACCCTTATTCTGATCCTAACACTAACCCTGGGTCTAAATCTGACCCTATTCCTAAACCAACCCAAACACTAGCCCTACTGGTAATGCTATATCTATACTTAACCCTAAAACTAGCCCTAGACCTAATGTTAATCCTAAATATAGCTATAACTCTAGCCCTAGACCTAAAGTAAAACTTAGCCATAGCCCTCACAATAACCCTTAACCCAAACCAAACACTAACCCTACACCTAGACCTAAACCTAGTACTAATTCTGACTATAACCCTAACCCTAACCCTATCACGAACACTTACCCTTACCCTACCACTAAACCTAGCTCTAAATCTGATCCTAACCCAAAATCTAGACCTAACAATAGACCTAGCCATAACCCTAATCCTAATACTAGCCCAAAACATAACCCTAGCTCTTTCATTACCTGTAGTTCTAACCCTAGTCCTAAACCTAACATAAAACCTAGCCCTATTCCTAGGCCTAAACTTAGTCCTAAGCATAACCCTAACCGTAATCATAGCCCTAACACAAACCCTAACCCTAACCCATGTCTGAGACCTAACCCTAGCTCAAGGATAACCCTTACACTAAACATGACCCTAGCCCTATCCTAAACCCTAACCCTAATCATAGCTCTAATTCTAACTTTAATCCTAGCCCAAACTTTAGCTCTAACCCTATCCATTACCCTTACGCTAACCCTGATTATAACCCTATCCCTAACACTAAACCTAACCTTAAACATAATTGTAACCCTAGACCTAATGCGAAACCTAACTCTTGCAATAGTCCTAATCTTAGCTTTAAACTAAACCTAATCCTAACACTAGCCCTAACCCATACCCTAACCCTAACCCTAACCCTACCTCTAATATTATCCATTACCCTAAACTTATCCCTAACCCTAATTAAAACCTTAACCATAACCTTAACCCTAAACCAAACCATAAACTTAAACATAACCACAGACCTAAACTTAAACCTAACCTTCACCCTAGCTCTAACCCTAGCTCAAAGACTAATATTTACCCTAACCTATCCATAACCCTAGCCCTAAACCTAACACTCTAACCTTAATACTTTCCTTAAACCAAACCCTAACCCTATCCCTAAACCTAACCCTAATCCTAGACTTAATCCAAACCATAAACAAGCCCTAACCTGAGCTCTAAACCTATCCATTGCACTAAACATAAACCTAACCCTAAAGCTAACACTAACCCTATCAACAAACCTAACCCATTCATTACCCTAGGTCTAGGGTTAGAGTTAGGGTTAGGAATAGGTCAGAATTAAGGCTAAGATTAGGGCTAGGGTTAGCATTAGGATTAGGGCTAGGATTAGGTTTAGTGTTAGGATTAAGGCTAGGTTTAGGGCTAGGATAAAGACTGGGGTTTTTGTTAGGGCTAGGGCTAATGTCAGGTTTAGGGTTATGGTTGAGGATACTTTTAGGGTTATATTTGTGGCTAAGTCTAATGTAAGATTTAGGTTTAGGGGAAGGTTCAGGTTTAGAGCAAGGGGAATTATTAGGGTCAAGGTCAGGGTTAGAGTTTGGTTGAGATTAGGGTTTTGGGTTAGGGCTCAAATTAGCATTAGGGTAAGGGTCAGGGTAATGAGAGGGTTTTTTTGGGGGGTCAGGTTAGGTTTAGGGTAATTGATAGGGTTAGGGTTAGTGATAGGGTTAGTGTTAGGCCTCTTGTTAGCATTAGGCTAGGGGTAATGTTTAGGATAATGGATAGGGTTAGAGCTAAAGTTAGGGCCAGGGTTATAGTTAGTAATAGGTCATGAGTTAGGGTTAGGGTTAGAACTAGGGTTAGTATTAGGGTTATGTTTAGCATAAGGGTCAGGTTTTGAGCTAGGGTTAGGCCTTGGGTAAGGGTTAGGTCTAAAATTAGGTAGAGGGATACGATTACATTACATTTAGGGTTAGAAATAGGGTTAGGGCTAGCGTCATCATTAGGGTAGGGTTAGGGTTAGAGTAATGGATATGGCTAGATGTACATATAGGATTATGGTTAGTGTTAGATTGAGGTTTAGGTTCAGGGTTAGGGCTATGGTTATATGTAGGTTTATGGAAAGGGTTAGGGTTTATGCTAGAGTTAGGTCTATGTTGAGTGTGAGGTTTAGGGTTAAGTTTAGTGTTCATTTTCTGGTTAGTTTTAAAGTTATCTTTAGGCCTAGGGTTATCAATAGGTTTAGGGTTAGGTTTAGGGTAATGGGTAGGTTTACAATTAGGTTTAGGGCTAGGGTTAAGTTTAGGATAGGGCTAGTGTTAGGGGTATATTTAGAGATAAGTGTAGGTTTATGTTTAGGGTAAGGGTTAGGCTTTGAGCTAGGGTTAGGACTAATAGAGTGTTAAGTTATGGTTAGGGTTAGGGTTACACTTAGGGCTAGGATTAGGCCTGTAATTAGGACTAGGTTTTGTGTTAGGTTTAGGCCTAGGTTTAGGGCTGTGGGTAATGATTATGGCTAGTTTTAGGGTAAGGGTTATGGCTGGGTCTAGTGTTAGGTTTAGATATTCAGTTAGGGTCAGGATTGGGGTAGGTTTATTGTTAAATGCAGGGTCAGTGTTTGGGTTAGAGTTAGAGTTAGTGTTAAGGCCAGAATAAGGACTAGGTTTTGGTCTAGGGGGAGGGTTAGTGTTTAGGTTAGGTTCAGGGTTATTGTTAGGGCTAAGGCTATTTTTTTGTTAAGATCTAGGGCTAGAATTAAGTCTACACTTAGGATTAGGTTTAGATCTAGGGCTAGTGGTAGAGTTTGGTCTAGTGTTAGGTTCAGGTTTAGACCTAGGATTAGTTTTAGGGTCAGAATAAGAGTCAGGGTTAGAATTAGGGTTTGGGATAGGGTGAGAGCTAGAGTAAGGGCTAGGTTTAGGACTATTAAAAGGGTTAGGGTTTTGACTAGCCTAAGGATTAGGGATTGGTCTAGGGTTACCATTGGGATAAGGTTTCTCTTAGGATAAGGGATAGGCTTAGAACTAGTATTAGGGCTAGATTTAGGATTAAGGTTAGGGTAAAATCTAGATATAGGTCTCGAATTAAGGCTAGTTTTTGTATTATTGTTAAGGCTAGGGTTAGGGCAATGGCTAATATAAGAACTAGGGTTACAATTAGAGTTAGGGTTAGGAGTAGGTCTAGTGTTATGCTCAGGTTTAAATTTAAGGTGATATTTATAGCTATGGAAAGTTTTAGGATATGAGTAAGAGACAGTTTTAGGGTTTGAGTTAGACTTAAATAAGGTGTAGGATTACTCTTAGGGTTCAGTTTAAAATAAGGGCAGTGTTTAGAGCTAGGGTGACTGTTAGGATGTGGGTTGGGTCAGAGTTAGTTTTAAGGTTAGGGTTAGGACATGAACTAAGGCTAGGGTTACTGGTAGGGTTCTGTTTAAGTTTAGGGTGGTGTTTAGAGCTAGGGTGAGTGTTTGGATATGAGTCAGGGTAAGGGTTAGTTTAAGGTTAGGGTTATGACTCCAATTAGGGTTAGGGTTAGGCTTAGTTGTAGTGTTACGGTTAAGATTAAGTTAAGGTTTAAGGTTAGGGTTATTGCTCAATTTTATTTTAGTATTAGGCTGAGGGTTAGGGCTAGGTATAAAATTATTATTAGGGTTAGGTGTAGTGTTGGGTTTAAGCTTAGGCTTAGGTAAAGATTTGGACTAAGGGTTAGCTCTAGGGTTAACCCTGTAATGGATATGGTTAGGTCTAGGGTTAGGTTTATGGTTTGTGTTAGGGTTTCAGCAAGGGTTAGGCTAGAGTTATCATTAGGGTAAGGGATAAAGTTAGGGTAATTGTTAGGGTTAGGGCTAGGGTTAAGTTTATTATTAGGGTTAGGTTTAGGGTTATTGTTAGTGATAGGGCTAGGATTCTGTTTAGGCCAAGGTTTAGGCTTTGAGCTAAGGTTATGACTAAGGTGAGGGTTAGGGTTAGGGTAGGTCTAGGGTTAGGGTTAGGGTTATGCTTAGAGTATGTTTAGGCCTGTAATTAGGACTAGGTTTTGTGTTAGGTTTAGGCCTAAGATTAGTTCTATGGGTAATGTAAGGTCTATGGTTCTAATTATTGTAGTTTTAGGGATAGGTTTATGGCTTGGTTTAGTGTTAGGCTTATATTTTGGTTTAAGTTCAGGTTTATGGCTAGGTTTAGTATCAATGTCAGTGTCAGTGCTCAGGTTAGAGTTAGGGTTAAGGTGAAAGCCAGAATTAGGACTAGGGTTGGGTCTAGGGGTAGTGTACGTGTTTGGTTTAGTTTAAGGATTATTGTTAGGGCTAGGACTAAGTTTAGTTTAGGTCTAGCACTAGATTTATTGCTATATTTAAGATTAGGTTTAGGTCTAGTGCTAGTTTTAGGCTTAAGTTTAAGTAAACGTTTACTGATAAGGCTAGATTCGGGGTTCAGTTTAGGGTAAGGGTCAGGTTTAGACCTATCATTAGTGTTAGGGTCAGAATAAAGGTAAAAGTTAGGATTAAGTTTTTGGTTGTGTTTAGAGCTAGAATTGGAGCTAGGATTAGGGACAGTACTAGGGTTAGTGTTTGGTTTAGGCTAAGTATTAAGATTAGGACTAGGATTAGCATTATGTATAGGGTTTGGCTTAGGGTAAGGGATCGGGTTAGAGCTAGGGTTAGGGCTAGGGTTTGGTTTAGATTTAGATGTAAATCTAATGTTAGGGCTCAGATTAGGGCTACTTTTTGTGTTAGGGTTAGAGCTAGGGTTAGAGCTATGGCTAATGTAAAAACTAGGGTTTTGATTAGAGTTAGTTTTAGGGTTAGGGTGTTTTGTAGGTCTAGTGTTAGCATTAGCTATAGGGTTAGAATGATATTTAGAGCTGGGGTTAGGGTTATTGTTAGTGTTAGGTTGTCATTAGGGTTACGGTTAGGGTTAGTATTAAGGTTAGAGTTTGTGTTAGAATAAATGTTAGGGTTAGCATTAAGTTAAGATAAGTGATAGGGTTAGGGTTAGTTTTAGTGTTAGGGTTCATGTTAGGGTCATGGTAAGCTTAGTGTTAGTGTTAGAGTTAGGATTAGGGTTAGGTTTAGCAATAGTGTTAGGGTTAGGGAGAGGTTTAGTGTTAGTGTTAGGGTTAGTGTTAGATTTAGGGTTAGTGTTATGGTTAAAGTTAGGGTTAATGTTAGGGTTAGGGTTAGGGTTATGTTTATGGTTAGGGTTAGTGTTAGAGTTAGGGTTAGGGTTCATGTTAGGGTTAGGTTTAGAGAAAGTGTTAGGGTTAGGGTTAGGTTTAGGTTTGGTGTTAATGTTTGGGTTACAATTAGGGTTAGGGTTAAAGATAGTGTTAGTGTTAGTGATAGGTTTAGAGTTGGTGTTATGATTAGGGTTATAGTTAGGTTTAGGGTTAGGTTTAGGATTACTGTTAGTGTAGTTAAGTGTTATGGTTAGTGTTAGCCTAAGAGTTAGGGTTAAGTTTAGAGTTAGGATTAGTGTTGAGGTTAGGGTTAGGATTAGGGTTAGTTTTAAGGTTAGGGTTGGATTTAGAGTTAGGGTTAGTGTTAGGTTTAGTGTTAGGGTTTGGTTTTTTTTAGGGTTAGGGTTAGGATTTAAGTTAAGGTTAGGGTTAGGTTTAGGTTTAGTTTTAGGGTTACAGATAGGATTAGGGTTAGATTTAGGGTTACGGTTAGGTTTAGTGTTGATATTATGGTTAGGGTTAGGGTTAGTCTTAGTGTTAGGCTTAGTGTTTGTTTAGGTTTAAGGATAGAATTAGTGTTAGTTTTAGGGTTAGTGTTAGTGTTTGCATTAGGGTTAGTTTTAGGGTTAGTTTTAGGGTTAGGTTAGGGTTGAGTTAGGGTCAGTGTTAGTGTTAGGGTTAGGGTTTGTGTTAGGGTTAGTGTTAGGGTTATGTTAAGGTTTAAAATTAGGGTTAGGTTTAAGAATAGATTAGTGTTAGGGTTAGCGTTAGGGTTAGGTTTAGGATTAGTGTTAGGGGTAGCATTAGGTTTAGGGTTGGGTTTCGTTTTCGGTTTAGTGTTAAGGTTAGGGATAGTGTTAGTGTTAGGTTTATGATTAGGGTTAGGTTTGGTGTTATTTTTAGGTTTATTGTTAGGTTTAGGCTTAAGTTTATTGTTTGGCTTAGGGTATGGTGTAGGGTTTGGTAAGGTTTAGGGTTAGGTTTACTGTTAGGTTTAGAGTTAGGGTTAGGTTTAGTGTTAGTGTTGGGCTTTGGTTAAAGTTAGGGTTAGGGTTAGTGAAAGGATTAGTGTTAGTGTTTGTGTGAGGTTTAGGGTTAGTGTTAGGTTTAGGGTTACATTTAGGATTAGGGTTCGGTTTAGAATTAGTTTTAGGGTTAGGGTTAGGTTTATGGTTAGGTTTAGTGTTAGATATAGGGTTCAGGTTTGTGTTTGGGTTAATGTAAGGGTTAGTGTTAGTGATAGGGATACAGTTAGGAATAGAGTTTGTGTTAGGATTAGTGATAGTGTTCGGGTTTCCATTAGGGTTAGTGTTAGGGTTATGGTTAGTGTGAGGTTTAGTTTTAGTGTCAAGGTTTGTGTTAGGATTAGGATTAGTGTTATTGATTCGTTTAGGTTTATGGTTAGGGTTACATTTATGGTTAGTTTTAGGATTAGGGTTCTGTTTCGTCTTAGGGTCAGGTTTAGGTTTAGTGTTAGAGTTAGGATTAGGGTTAGTATTAGTTTAGGGTTAGGGTTAGTGTTATCGTTATAGGGTTAGGTTTAGGTTATAGAATATAGGTTAGGTTATAGTTAGGGTTAGGGTTAGTGTTAGGTTCAGGAAAGGGTTTAGGGTAAGTGTTAATGTTAGGATTATGTTTTGCTTTATTGCAACAAATAGGGATAGGCTTAGGCTTAGGTTTAGTATTAGAGTTATCATTATGGTAACGGTTATTTTTATGCTAAGGGTTAGGATTTTGGTTATGTTAAGTGTTAGTGTCAGGGTTAAGTTTAGATTTAGAGTTAAGTTTAGGGTTAGGGTAGTGTTAGGGTAAGGTTTAGAATTAGGGTTATGGTAAGTGTTAGGGTTAGTTTAAGACTTCGGTTTAGGTTTAGGTTTAGTTTTAGTTTTAGGGTAAGTGTTAGGGTTAGGGTTAGGGTCTGGGGTTGTGTTAGGGTTAGGTTTAGGTTTAGGGTTAGGGTTTTGAATAGGATTAGGATTGGAATTAGGATTAGGTTCAGTATAGTGTAAGTGTTAGGGTTATGTTTAGGATTACTGTTAGTGTTAGGTTTAGGTTTAGGGTTAGGGTTAGGGTTAGGGTTAGGGGTATATTTAAGTTTAGGGTCAGTGATAGGCTTACAATTGGATTTAGGGTTATTGTTAGGGTTAGGTTAATGGTTAATTAATGGTTAGGGTTACGATTAGGGAAAGTTTAGAATTATGGTTTGGGTTAGGGTTTTTCTGCACTTTATGGTTTGTGCTAGGGTTAGGGTTAGGGCATGGTTAGGGTTAAATTTAGTGTTATGGTTAGGTTTATGTTTTGTGTTAGAGTTACTGTTAGGTTAGGATTAGTATTACGGTTAGGATTAGCATTAGGGTTAGGGTTAGGATTAGTTTTGGGGTTAAAGTTATGGTTAGGGTTCATGTTAGGGTTTGGGTTCAGTTTAGGGTTAGTGTTAGAGTTAGAATTAGGGTTAGATTTAGGGTTCAGGTGAGGGTTAGCCTTAGATTTAGAGTTAGTGTTAGGGTTAGTGTTAAGGTTACGGTTAGGGTTGGGGTTCTGGTTCTGGTTAGGGTTAGGTTTATGGTTAGGTTTAGGGTTACAGTAAGTGTTAGCTTAGGTTTAGAGGTAGGATAAGTGTTAGAATTAGGGTTAGTGTTAGTGTTAGGTTTGCATTAGGGTTTGTTTTAGGGTTATTGTTAGGGTTAGGGTTAGGGTTGTGTTAGTGTTAGTGTTAGGGTTAGGATTTGTCTTAGGGTTAGTGTTAGGGTTAGGATTAGATTTATACTTAGTGTTAGTGTTATTGTTAGGGTTAAGTTTCATGTTAGGGTTAGGGATAGGGTTAGTTTTAGGGTTAATGTTTGTGTTAGGGGTAGAGGTAGTTTTAGCAATAATGTTAGGGTTAGGGATAGGTTTATGTTTAGTGTTAGGGTGAGGGTTAGTGTTATGTTTAGTGTTAGGTTTAAGGATAGGGTTAGTGTTAGGGTTAGCCCTAGCATAAGGTTTATTTTTTGTGTTAGGGTTAGCATTATGGTTAGGTTTAGGGTTAGTTTTCGTGATAGTGTTAGGATTAGGCTTAGTGTTAGGGTTTGGGTTATGGTTAGATTTAGGTTAAATGTTAGGATTAGTGTTATGGTTAGGGTTAGTGTTAGTGTTAGGGTTAGGGTAAGACATAGGATAGGGCTAGGTAAAAAATTAAGTTTAGTTTTAATGTTAGGTTTAGGGTTAGGGTTAGAATTAGTGTTAGGGTTTTTGTTGAGGTTAGTGTTAGGATTAGGATTAGTGTTAGGGTTTGTGTTAGGGTTAGGGTTATTTTTTATGTTTAGGGTTACAGTTAAGGTTAGGGTTAGGTTTAGGGTTAGTGTTAGGTTAGTGTTGGTGTTAGATTTAGGGTTAGGTTTAGTGTTAGGTTAGCGTTAAAGTCTGTATTAGGGTTAGGGTTATGGTTAGTATTAATTTTAGGATTACCTTTAAGATTAGAGTTAGTTTTAGGATTAGTGTTAGTGTTAGGTTTTACATTGGGGTTAGTGTTGCCGTTAGGGTAAGGGTTAGTGTTAGTTTTTCTATTAGGGTTAGAATGAGGGTTAGTGTTAGTGTTAGGGTTAGTGTTAGGTTTAGAATTAGTATTATGGTTAGGGTTACGTTAGCATTAGTATTAGGATTAGGGTTAAAGTTCATCATAGTGTTTGGGTTAGAGTTATAGTTAGGATTAATGTTAGGGCTAAGGTTAGGGTTAGTGTTTGTGTCAGGGTTAGGTTTAGGTATAGGTATAGTGTTAGGTTTAGAAATATGTTTAAGGTTAGTGTTAGTTTTAGGGCTAGTGTTATGGTTATGGTTATGGTTAGGGTTAGGGTTTGGGTTCGGTTAGTATCAGAGTACAGGTTAGGGTTAGGTTTAATGTTAGTGTTAGGGTTAGGGTTTGAGTTAGGGTTCATTTTGGGTTATGGTTAGGGCTAGGGTCACTGTTAGAATTAGGTTTTCAGTTAGGGTTAGTGTTAGTGTTAAACTTTATGTTAGAATTAGTGTTAGGGGTATGTTAGAATTAGGTTTATTGTTACGGTTAGTGTTAGGGTTAGGGTTAGGGATAATTTTAGTGTTAGAATTAGGGTTAGGGTTAGTGTTATGTCTATGGTTGATATAAGTGTTAGGGTTAGGTTTCATGTCAGGGTTACATTTAGCTTGAGTGTTAGCATCAGGTTTAGGTTTAGGTTTGGTGTTTGTGTTTGAGTTAGGGTTAGTGTCAGGATTAATGATAGTGTTAGGGTTAGTGATAGGTTTAGAGTTAGGGTTAGGGTTATAGTTTAGTGTTATGGTTATGGTTAGGGTTAGGTTTAGGGTTAGTGTTAGTGCTAGTTTTAGGGTTATGTTTATTGTTAGCCTAAGGATTAGAGATAGGGTTAGGGTTAGGATTCGTGTTAGGGTTAGGGCTAGGATTAGGGTTAGTGTTAAATTTAGGATTTGGTTTATAGTTAGGTTTAGTGTTGTCGTTAGGGTTTGGTTTTTTGTAGGGCTATGATTAGGATTTAAGTTAAAGTTAGTGTTAGGGTTAGGATTAGTGTTAGGGTTAGGGTTAGTGTTAGTGTTAGTGGTTGCATTAGGAATAGTGTTAGGGTAGTTTTAGTGTTAGGGTTAGGTTTAAGTTAGGGTTAGTGTTCGGGTTAGGGTTTGTGTTAGAGTTAGTGTTTGGGTTATGGTTAGGTTTAAAATTAGGGTTAGGGTTAGTGTTAGTGTTATATATAGGGTTAGGGTTAAAGATAGTGTTAGTATTATGGTTAGTGTTAGGTTTAGGTTTATGGTTAGAGTTAGGGTTACCGTTAGGCATAGGGTTAGCGTTAGTTTTAGGTTTAGTGTTACAGTTACGGTTAGTGTTAATGTCAGGTTTAGGATTAGGGTTAAAATTAGTAATAGGTTTAGTGTTAGGTTTAGGGTTAGTGTTAGGGTTAGGGTTATGGGTAGGGTAAATTTTAGGGTTATGGTTAGGGTTACCGTAATGGTTAGAGTTAGTTTTAGTGTTAAGGTTATAATTTGACTTAGGGTTAGGTTTAGTGTTAGGGTTAGGGTTAGGCTTAGGGTTAGAGTTAGGTTAAGTTTAGGGTTACGGTAAGGGTTTGTGTTATGGTTAGATTTAGGGTTAGGTTTAGGGTTAGTTTTAGGGTTTGCATTAGGTTTATGGTTAAGGTAGGTTTTAGGTTTAGGGTTAGAATTAGGGTTAGGGTTAGTGTTAGGGTTTGTGTTTGTTAGGAGCCACAGCAAAAATATTGATACAGGCACCTTTGGGTTTAGTGACTGCCAGCCAGCAATTCACATTCATATGGTAATTGGACTCATGCTGTTTACCTGGGCCCGTTTCAGGACTCAGGTTACTCATGTCACTCTTGTAATGGGAGAGTTCCCATTGGTTGGGAAAGGATGGTAGGAGGGTGTTCCGGGGGAAGTGGAGGCCCCCCGGCTCAGGTAGAACACACGTGGTGGACCCACTTGTTAGGGGACGCACACAGCCTCTCACAAAATAAAACTTTGTCTCAGTTTGACTGGCTTGTGTTTTTGTGCCCAACTGGGTTGCAAGATTGCAAGCCCGCGTGCACTGACAGCCCAGCAGGGAAGCGCTCAGCAGGGGTGCGGCAGGCAGTGCTCGGCGATAGCAGCGGCAGGAACGGGGCTCAGCCAGCTCACTCGGCCCGGGCCGAGAAGCCTGCGGCATTTTGGTGGCCCTGTACGGGGAACGCCCAAAATTTAGAGGTGAGTAATATCACTCACCCCTAAGGAAAGGCGACAGAATGGGTATTCCTGTTTTGATTTATTCTGCTTTTATTTCAGGCTCTCTCGCCTTACAATTTTTTCAGGCGAATTGGGAAAAATGGTTGGCTCAAGGTTTGAAGTTATTCGGCCCTGAGAGAGAGAAAATTGACATAATCATTTTCCTCCTCTCCGTTTCTGTTTCATTCTGTTTTGGCTTTCTTCTATCCTATCTTATTGGGTTACGTTACCTTTATAGTAGATTAGAATCTAGTAAAAAACAAACCGAAAAACTGTTAAGTAAATTGTTAGAGGTCCAAGCCATGGCAGAAAACATATTAGGTCAAGCAAAACAAAAGGTCTCTCAAGCTAGTCAGATAGAAGAAAATTTGAAGAAAGCAAGCTCAGGGAAAAAACGGTCGTCAGATAGGGAGGCTGCTACTAACTCCGTTCCACCACCACAGGGTGTAATTCAACCAACAGCTTTACCTGCCTCCATAGATGATGAACGGAATCCTGAGGCAGGACCCCAAAAATTAGCATGCCCTGTAGTTGAGCGGGGAGAAGAAAGAGAACGAGTTTACCGTGCCTTAGATTTCAAAATAGTAAAGCAATTAAAGGAAGCTGTAGCAACCTACGGTCCGGCCACTCCCTTCACAGTCAGTATGGTCGAATCTATTACCAGCTGGGACTTAACACCAGCAGATTGGGCTAACGTGTGTAATTCTGTGCTAAATGGAGGACAATATTTATTATGGAAAATTGCCAATGAGGAATTTTGCAAGGAGACAGCTAGGCGAAATGCAGAAGCAGGTTACCCTTAAAGAGACCTAAAAATGTTACTAGGGAAAGAAGAATTTGAAGGGCAGATGCAACAGATCAGATATGATCCTGGCGTATACGCTCAGATCGCTATAAATGCAATTAAGGCATGGAAAACTTTGAAGAGAAAAGGGGATTTACAAGGTCAACTATCTAAGATAATACAAGGAGTTAATGAGCCCTACGCTGACTTTGTAGCTAGACTTATTGAAGCAGCCTCTGAGACATTTGAAAATACAGAACAGGCAATGCCATTTATAAAACAACTGGCTTACGATCAAGCAAATCGTTGCTGCAAAGAGGTCATTAGACCGTGGAAACAGGAAGATTTAAACATATATATATTAAATTATGTAGAGACATTAATGAACAAGGACAAGTCATGGCAGCTGAAGTAAAACAGGCTTTAGGTACCAAGCCAAAAACATGCTATAATTGCAATCAAGAAGGACATTTTAAAAGAAATTGCCCCATAGGAGGAGGGTTTAACAAAGCTAGGTATCAAAAGAGTAGAATCCCGGGTATTTGCCCACGATGCCATAGAGGGAGACATTGGGCTAATGAATGCCGTTCTCAAACCACCATAGAGGGTATTCCGTTATCAAAAAATGGACAAAGACCAAGTGTCTACCCATGATATCATGGAGAAAGGTATCAGGCCCCGTTGTCAAAAAACGAATTGGAGGGCCCAATGCCCCGGGGCCCAAAACCACAAATATACGGGGCAATGGAGGAACCCAACAGCAGCATCAAGGTGGTGCCCAGGACGCATTATCCATTAGATCCCTCATCAGACAGACTAGAGGGAGCGCAGGGTTGGACATCTGTGCCTCTGCCAGAGCAGTATTAACTCCAGAGATGGGAATTCAAATCATTCCCACAGGAGTAAAAGGACCTCTTCCCCAGGGAACAGTAGGCTTATTATTAGGACGCAGTTCTTCTACACTTAAAGGACTTATGATAAGTCCTGGGGTAATTGATCCCGATTATGAGGGTGAAATAAAAATTATAGCTAGTTCTCCAAGAGGTATATCAGTAATTTCATCAGGAGATAGAATAGCACAGTTATTAATAATACCAAGCCTACATGATAAATTTTCCAGTTGTAATGTAGAAAGAGGTTCCAAGGGATTAGGCTCCACAGGTGTAGATTGGGCTATGCTATCTTTAAATTTAGATTCTCGCCCTATGCTAAAATTAAATATTCAAGGGCATGATTTTAATGGACTGCTGGACACAGGCGCTGACCTCAGCATCATATCTCGCCAGGAATGGCCTAAACATTGGCCATTACAGCAAGCCACACAAACGCTTAGAGGCCTAGGAGTGGCGACTATTCCCCATAGAAGTGCAATGGTATTAGATTGGAAAGATCCTGAAGGATATGAAGGAACTATACAGCCCTATGTATTGGACCATCTCCCCATAAATTTATGGGGACGAGACGTCCTAGATCAATTAGGATTGACATTAACAAATAATGTCAATCCTAACGCGCCCACTACTAGGGCAAAACAAGGCTTTAGAAAAGAAAAGAGATTAAGAGATCAAGAACAAGATATAACAGCACCAATTCAAATAGATCAAGAGATAAATAAACATGGATTGGGTTTTCAAAAAGGGCCACTGAGACAATCAAAATTACTTGGAAATCAGAAAGACCAGTGTGGGTTCCTCAGTGTCCCCTAACTAAAGAAAAGATACAAGTAGCCCATGATCTGGTCAAACAGCAATTAGCGGAAGGACATATACAACCTTCCGTATCTCCCCATAATACTCCCATTTTTGTTATTAAAAAGAAATCTGGTAAATGGAGATTATTACAAGATTTAAGAGCCATTAATAATGAGATGGTTATTATGGGACCTGCTCAATCAGGGATTCCCCAATTGTCTGCTCTACCAAAAACCTGGCATGTTCTAGCTATAGATATTAAAGATTGTTTCTTCTCAATTCCAATTCATCCCGAGGATAGTCCACATTTTGCATTTACTATCCCTGCACTGAATCATGAAGGTCCTGATCAGAGATATGAATGGAAAGTACTCCCTCAAGGGATGGCTAACAGCCCAACTTTGTGCCAAATTTATGTTGATAAAGCAATCCAGCCACTTAGAAATCAAAATCCTGAACTACAGATATTTCACTATATGGATGATGTGTTAATGGCACATAAAGATAAAAACACATTGCTAGAATGTTATGCCACGCTTACACACTTATTAAAAAATTATAATCTAGAGATAGCAATAGATAAAGTACAATTAAATCTTCCAATTAGTTATTTAGGAGTTCTACTATCCTCAACCATGGTCCGTCCACCAAAAATTCAAATACGAGTAGATCAACTCAAATCACTTAATGACTTTCAAAAGTTATTGGGAGATATAAATTGGATAAGGCCTTATCTAGGCATACCAACAGGAGAATTAGGGCCTTTATTTGATATTCTAAAAGGTCCATCAGATCCAAATTCACCCCGCATGTTAACGCCTGAAGCAAGAAAGGCATTAAAAATCATTGAAACATATATGGAAAATATGCATTTGGATAGAATTGATATAAGTTTGCCTTTACTATTTATTGTACTACCGACAAAAAATATTCTAAAGGAGTATTTTGGCAAGAAGGTCCATTATTATGGATACATTTATCTTATTGTCCTAATACTATTCTTACTAGATATCCTGAGGCTGTAGGGCAATTAATACTCAAAGGAATAAAAGCAGCAAAAGGAGTGTTTGGGATTTCTCCCAATAAAATTATTACTCCATATACTATGGATCAAATTGATGAGTTAGCTAATGAGTTAAATACTTGGGCAATAATCATGTGTAAATCTAGTGTTGCATTTGATAATCACTTGCCATCTAATCCTTTGTTGTCTTTTTGGTCTAAGCATCCTGTAGTTTTTCCAAAAATGACAAGAAAAACCCCTATCATAAATGCTCCAAATATATTCACTGATGGGTCAAACAATGGTACAGCAGCAGTAGTTACTCCTGATCAAACTTTTACATTTTTAGTACCCAAACAATCAGCTCAAAAGGTAGAGCTCAATGCAGTATTGCAAGCTTTTATGATGTTCAAAGATTCTACATTTAATTTATTTTCTGATAGTCAGTATGTAGTTAATGCTATTGTATCTCTTGAAGATGCTGGTAGGATTTCTGCTTCCTCTAGTGTTTTCTCTTTGTTTTCTGCTATACAAAGTCTAATCTGGGATAGAAAGGATCCATTCTTTATAGGACATATCAGAGCACATACAGGATTGCCTGGAGCCCTTAGTTTGGGTAATGAACTAGCAGATAAATCTACACATGACATACATATTTTCTCCACAATAGAAGAAGCTCTAAATTTTCATAAAAGGTTCCATGTCAATGCTAATACTTTACAAAAACGTTTTAAAATAACTAAAGAACAAGCCAGACATATAATAAAACAATGTCAAAATTGTGTGACATTTTTGCCACAAGTTAATCTTGGAGTCAATCCTAGAGGACTGATACCTAACCATATTTGGCAGATGGACGTCACACACTTACCAGAATTTGGAAAATTAAAATATTTACATGTTACAGTTGATACTTCTTCTGGATTTTTGATGGGCTCCCTTCATCCCGGAGAAAAAACTAAAGATGTTATAGCTCATTGCTTACAAAATTTTGCCACTGTGGGTGTTCCTAAACAGTTAAAAACTGATAACGGTCCTGGTTACACCTCCAAGTCTTTTAAACAATTTTGCTCATCATTTGACATTACTCATATAACAGGAATCCCATACAACCCACAGAGACAAGGCATAGTTGAAAGAGCTCATCAAACTATAAAAATGTACTTATTAAAACAAAAGGAGGGAATTACTAAGGGGTATATATCCCCCGAAGATAAACTTAAAATAACCCTTTTTTCTCTAAACTTTCTAAATTTGGATTCATCAGGACTTAGTGCTGCGGAAAGACATATGTATCCAAAAAATGTACATAAGCCTAAGGTACTTTGGAAAGATATTCTAACAGGACAATGGAAAGGTCCAGACCCAGTAATAGTCTGGAGTCGGGGCTCCGTCTGTGTTTTTCCACAGGAGGAACAGCAACCAATTTGGATTCCAGAGAGATTAACTAAAACAATTTCTACAGAAAAAGAAGATGATTTGACTCAAATCCATAACAGCTGATATCCAGAGTTCCAGCCTGGCTATTCTTACATCTGCGACAGTGATTTACCATGATGCCTTTTTCAATATCTATTTTATTATTTGCATTTTTCCCACATCATAAAGTTCTATTTTATTTTATTTTATTTTACTTTACCTTATTTTTTAAGCTCATACAAACCTAGGTTAATGTTTTTCTGATCAGTTTTATTTTTTGACTGTATTTTATTTTTTTTTTTAACTGTAAAGTTTTTAAACATTGCAATGGAGATTTCACCTAGCTATAGCTACAAGGCCTTTATTTACTATTATCTTATATGTTCTATGTTATGTATGCACTGTTTTGTGTTGTATGTCTGTATGTGTGTATGTCCATATTTCATTTATAAGGAGCGCTCATGTATAAATAGATACAAGTATAAAAAAAAATTCAAGTCACGTGACTTATATGGTTTAATTTACTTTAGGTAAACAGCTGTTATTAAATTTTGCTTTTAAAGGTGGTTAACAGATCTGTTTGTTTACTTTCACCTTTCCTTTTCATTATATTTCATAATTCTGTTCAGGATAATGTCTCTTTAGCAACATGGCCGTAATTCCCATCTCCATCCCAGTGCCGGTGAAGACTAAGACCAAACTACAACTTTTATCAACCTAAGCCAGGAGACTGACGCAATAAGGTCAGTTTTCCCATGACGGGTAAGAACCATATGTGAATTGGACATACCTAACAGGCACGGTCCCTAGTCACATTTGCCTGTTGTTTAATTACACAGAAGGGGGCAAATGTTAGGAGCCACAGCAAAAATATTGATACAGGCACCTTTGGGTTTAGTGACTGCCAGCCAGCAATTCACATTCATATGGTAATTGGACTCATGCTGTTTACCTGGGCCCGTTTCAGGACTCAGGTTACTCATGTCACTCTTGTAATGGGAGAGTTCCCATTGGTTGGGAAAGGATGGTAGGAGGGTGTTCCGGGGGAAGTGGAGGCCCCCCGGCTCAGGTAGAACACACGTGGTGGACCCACTTGTTAGGGGACGCACACGGCCTCTCACAAAATAAAACTTTGTCTCAGTTTGACTGGCTTGTGTTTTTGTGCCCAACCGGGTTGCAAAATTGCAAGCCCGCGTGCACCGACAGCCCAGCAGGGAAGCGCTCAGCAGGGGTGCGGCAGGCAGTGCTCGGCGATAGCAGCGGCAGGAACGGGGCTCAGCCAGCTCGCTCGGCCCGGGCCGAGAAGCCTGCGGCAGTGTTAGGTTTAGGGTTAGTGTTAGGGTTAGGGTTAGAGATAGTGTTATTGTTAGTTTTAGGTTTAGGATTACAGTTCATCTTAGGGTTAGGGTTAGTGTTAGGGTTAGTTTTAGATTTAGGGATAGGTTAAGTGTTAGTGAAGTTAGAGGTGGGGATAATGTTAGGGTTATAAATATTTTTAAGGTTAGTGTTAGAATTACGATTAGGGTTAGGGTTTGTGTTAATGTCAGGGTTAGGGTTAAGGTGAGGGTTAGTGTTAGAGTTAGAGATAGATTTATGGTTAGTGTTATTCAATGAAAGTGATTATTTCTTGCCTCTGCTTAAGGGTATTTCAAGAGGGAACAAAGCACAGAGACTAACTTTACACTAACCCTAACCATAACCCTAACATTAACACTAAGCCTACTCCTAATCCTTAACCTAACCCTAACAATAATACTAACCTTATCATCAACACTAACACTATACCTAACATCAAAATTACCCTAACCTTAATAGTAACATTAACCCTAACGCTAACCCTAATGCTAACCCTAATCCTAACCCTAATTCTAACCCTTAATACTAACCCTAATCTTAACAAAACCCTAAAACTAATATTGACACTAAACCTTACCCGAGAACAAACACATACCCTAACCCTTACCCTAAGCCTAACTCTAACCCTAACTCTAAACCTAACCCTAAACTTAACCCAAATCCTAACACTAACACTAACAATAAGCCTAACCCTATCACCAACCCTAACACTAACACTAATCCTAACCATATCCCTAACACTAAAAATAACTGTATCTCTAACACAACCCTAACTCTAACCGTAACCCTATCCATAATACTAACCGTAAGCCAAATCCTAACCCTAATCCTAACACAAACCCTAACCATAACACAAACCCTAAACCTAACCCTAACAATAACACTAATCCTAACCCTAACCCTAACTCTAACCCTAACCCTAATTCTAACCTTAACCCTATTTCTAACACTGATCCTAACCATTATCCGAATACAAACCCTAACCCTATCCCTATCCCTAACACTAACAGTAACCCTAAATCTCACATAAGCCTAAACCTAAGCCTAATTCTAACACTAAGCGTAACCTTATCCCCAATCATAACACTATCCCTAACTTTATCCCTAACCCTTACACAAAGTAAATCTAACACTAAACCTAGCATTAACGCTTACCCTAACAGTTATCCTATTCCTAACTGTAAACCTTACCCAAAAACTCATGCTAAATCTAACCCTAAGCCTCACCCTAACCCTAATCTGACACTAATTCTATCTGTAATTCTAAATGTAAACCTAACCCTAAACCTAACACTAACCCTAACTCTAACCCTAACCACAACCTTCTCCCTAACTTTATTCCTAACCATAACCATAACCATAACCATAACCATAAAACTAAACCTAATCCTAACCCAAATCCTAACACTAAACCTAACATTAACCCTAACCCTAAACCGAATCCTAACACAAAACCTAACCCAAATTCTAACCATAATCCTAATCCTAATACAAACACTAACTCTAACAATAACAATAACCTTAACCCTAAACTTAAACCTCATTGTAACACTAACCCTAACCATAACTCTATCCCTAACACTAACCATAGCCATAACCAATCCCTAACCCTAACCCTAACAATAAACCCTAAACCTAACACAAACTCTACCCCTAATCTAACCATTACAGTAACCCTAACCCTCACCCTAACCCTACACTAACTCGAACACTAAACCTAACCTAACCCTGACAGTAACCTTTTCCCTAAACCTAATCCTAACCCTAACACTAACCCTAAACCTAACCCTAAATCTAACCATAACACTTACCCTAACCATAACCCTAACTCTTACCCTAACCCTAATCCTAAATATAATCCTAACCCTAACAGTGAACCCAACTGTTACCTGAACACAAACCCTAAGCTTATCCCTAACCCTAACCCTAACACTAACCCTAAACCTAACCCTTACCCTAAAGCTAACCCTAATACTAACACTAACTGTAAATTTAACCCTAACCTTAACTCTATTCCTAATTTTAACTGTAACCCTAACCCTATCCCTAACACAAACCCTAAACCTAAAATTAAACCTAAAACTAATCCTAAGCCTAAAACTAACCCTAACCCTAATCCTGACACTAATTCTTACCATAACCCTAATCCTAAAACTAATCCTAAACCTAAACCAAACCCTAAATCTAACCTTAAAAGCAACCCTAAACCCAGCCTTATCCCTAACCCTAACCCTAACCATAACACTATCCCTAACCCTGACTCTAATCCTAACAAAAATGTAACCCTAAAAGTAATCCTAATGCTAACAATAACCCTATCACTAACCTAACACTAACCCTATTTCTAAACCTAACCCTAATCCTAACTCTAAACCTACATCTAACACTAACCCTGAAATAAACCCTAACCCTATCCGAACCAAAAACCTATCCCTAAACCTAACCTAACCCTGAAAGTAACCCTAATTATAAACTTAACACTAAGCCTAATGTTAACCCTAAACCTAAGCCTAACCCTAACCTTAACACTTCCCTAACTGTGACACTAACTCTTGCCCTAAACCTAACAGTAAACTTTACTTCAACCCTAACACTAACCATCACACTTAATTTAACACTAACCCTATACCTAACCCTTAACCTAACCTAAACCTAAACCTATCAGTAAACCTAAACCCAACCCTAATACTTACCCTAAGCCTAACCCTAACCCAAACCCTAACCCTAACAATAAATCTAACACTAAACCTAAACCTAACAGTACACCTAACCGTAACATTAACCCTAACCGTAATACTAACACTAACAGTAACCCTAACCCTTACCCAAACACTAAGCCTAACCCTAACCCTAACCCTAAGCCTAACACTAACATGACACTTCCTCTAAATCTAATCAAACACTTAACTCTAACACTAACGATAACCCTAACACTAACATTAACCCTATTTTCAATGCTAACTCTAACCCTAACCCTAAAAACTAACCCTAACCTAAATATAACATTAACCCTAAACCTAACCATAACCCTAACCCTAAACCTAAACCTTAACCTAAACCTAACCCTAACCCTACCCTAATCCTAAAGTTAGAGCTAATCCTATCCATAACCTTAATCCTAACACTAACCCTAACCCTATCCCTAACAAAAATTCTAACCCTAAGCTAACCCTAACACTAACCCGAACCCTAACCATAAACCTAACTCTAACACTAACCTTAACCCTAACACTAACACTAATGTTAACCCTAACCCTATACCTAACCCTTACCAAAACACTAACCCTAACCCTAACCCTAACCTAAACCTAATCCTAACTCTAACCCTAACACTATCCCTAAACATAAACCTAAACCTAACTCTAATCCTAATACAAATCATAACCCTAACACTAACCCTAAACCTAATTCTAACCGTTAACCTAACCCTAACCCTAACAGTAACCAAAAATCTATCCTTAACCCTAAAACTAATTGTTACTGTAATCCTAAACCAAACAGTAACCCTCAACCTAACTCTATCTCTAACCCTAAATCTAACATTAACTCAAACTTTAACTGTAGCACTAACCCTAATAATAAACCTAACCCAAAACCTAGCCCTAACACTAACCCTAATCCCAAACCTAACCCTAACCCTAACACTAATTCTTACTGTAATCCTAAACATAACCTAACCTTCAAACTGAGTCTAACACTAACCCTATAACTCTAACACTAGCACTTAACCTAACCCTAACCCTAACATTAAACCTAACCTTAAACCAAACCTAAACTAACCCTAATTCTAATACTAATCATATACCCAACCCTCATCCTAACTATAATCCTATCCATTACCCCAAGCCTAACCTTAACCCTAACACAAACCCTAAAACAAACCCTAAACTAAACCTAACCCTAACACTAACCCTAACTCTAACACTAGCACTAAACCTAACCCTAACCCTAAATTTAAACCTAACCTTTAACCCAACCTAAACTAA
Source organism: Urocitellus parryii (assembly GCF_045843805.1). Taxonomy (NCBI): domain Eukaryota; kingdom Metazoa; phylum Chordata; class Mammalia; order Rodentia; family Sciuridae; genus Urocitellus; species Urocitellus parryii. Next base: position 103,782,805 of record NC_135542.1, read on the forward strand.
CCCTAATCCTAATACTAATTGTATACCCAACCCTCATGCTAACTCTAATCCTATCCATACCCCAACCCTAACCTTAACCCTAACACAAACCCTAATCCAAACCTAAACTTAACACTAAACCTAATTCTAACCCTAACGCTAACAGTGACCATAACCCGAATCCCAACCCTAACATTAACCATAAACCTAAGCATAAAATTACCCTAACCTTAATAGTAACAATAGCCCTAACCCTAACCCTAACCATAACCCTAATTCTAACCCTTAACACTAACTCTAATCCTAACATAACCCTAATACTAATACTTGACCCTATACCTTACCGGAAAACAAACCCTTACCCTAACCCTAACACTAACCCTATCTCTAACCCTAACCCTAACCCTAAACTTAAACGTAACCCTAATCCTAACATTAACACTAACCCTAACTCTAAACTTAATACCCTAACTCTAACCCTAACCCTATCCCTAAACTTAACCATAACCCAACCCTAAATCTAATGGTAAAATGACCCTAAGTCTAACCCTAACCCTAACCCTAACACTAATCCTTACCCCAAATGTAATTCTAACCTTAATCATAAACCTAACCCTAACCCTAATCATAACCCAAACAATAACCATAACTCGGACACTAACCTAAACATAACACTATCCCTAACCGTAAACCTAACCTTAAGGCTAACCCTAAACAAAACACTAACCTTAACCCTAACTCTTACCCTATCCCTAAATCTTATTCTATCCATAACCCTAACCCTAAACCTAACACAAACTCTAGCCAGAATCTAACAATTACTGTAACACCTAAACCTAACCCTAACCCTAACACTAACTTGAACCCTAAACCTAACACTAACCCCAACAGTAACCTTTACCCTAACCCTAACCCTAACCCTAACCCTAACCCTACCCTAAGTGGAACCCTAACCCTAACTCTAACCCTAACCCTAATCCTAGCCATAACGCTAACCCTAACACTGAACCTAACTGTTGCCTGAACACAAACCCTAAGCTTATCCCTAACCCTAACTCTAACACTAACCCTAACCCTAACCCTTACCCTAAAGCTAACACTAATCCTAACAATAACTGTAATTCTACCCCTAACACTAACCCTAAACCTAACTCTATCCCTAATTTTAACTGTAAACCTAACCCTATCCCTAACACAAACCCTAAACCTAAAACTAAACCTAACCCTAATACTAACTCTAAAAGTAACCTAACCCTAACTGTAAGCCTTACACTAACCCTACTCCTAAAACTAACACTAACTCTAATTCTAATTCTGACACTAATTCTTACCATAACCCCAAATCTAACCCTAACTCTAATCCTAACCCAAAATGTAACCCTAAAACTAACCCTAACACTAACAATAACCCTATTACTCAATCTAACACTTACCCTAACCCTAAACCTAACCCTAATCCTAACCACAACCTTAAACTTAAAACTAACCCTAATCCTAATTCTAAAACTGCACCTAACACTAACCCAAACATAAACCCTAACCCTAACCTAATTCTAAACCTATCCCTAAACCTAACACTCACCCTGACACCAACATTAACCCTAAACTTAACACTAAGACTAACCCTAACCCTAACAGTAACATTAATTCCAAAATTAACACCAACCCTAAGCATAATGTCAACCTTAACCCTAAACCTAACCCTAACCCTAACACTTCCCTAACCATAACATTAACTCTAACCCTAAACCTAACACTAAACCTTAATTTAACCCTAACACTAACCCTAACCCTTACTCTAACACTAAATCTATATCTAACCCTAATGCTTACCTGAAACTAAACCTATTAGTAAATCTAACCCCAACCCTAATCCTAACCCTAAGCCTAAGCCTAACCCTAACCCTAACAATAACTTTAACACTAAATCTAAGGCTAACCTTTACCCTAACACTAACACCAAACTTAACCCTAATTCTATCTCTACCCTAACCCTAACACTAAACCTAAACCTAACACTAACCCCAACCCTAATCCTAACCCTAACCCTAACCCTAACTTTAACACTAAACCTAAGGCTAACCCTCACCCTAAGACTAACACCAAACTTAACCCTAATTCTATCTCTACCCTAACCCTAACACTAAACTTAAACCTAACACTAACGATAACCCTAGCCCTAACACTAACACTAAGCCTAACCCTAACCCAAATCCAAAGACTAACACTAACCTGACACTAACCCTAATTCGAACCCTAACCCTAACTCGAACACTAACCCTAACGCTAATCATATTCATAACTCTAAACTTAAACATACTTTTATTCCATACCCTAACAAAAATCCTAACCTTAACCTACACCTAACTCTAACCGTAACCCTTACACTCTCCTAACCATAACCCTAACTCTAACCCTAACACTAAATCTAACCCTACTCCTAACACTAACACTAACCCTAATCATAACTCTAACCCTAACTCTTATACTATCCCTAACACTAACATTAATCCTAACCCTAACATTAAACCTAACACTAACTCTAATTCTAATTCTGACACTAATTCTTATGGTAACCCCAAATCTAACACCCTAAATGTAACTCTAATCCTAAACACAACCTTAAACTTAAAACTAACCCTAATCCTAATTCTAAAACTGCACCTAACACTAACCCAAACATAAACCCTAACCCTAACATAATTCTAAACCTATCCCTAACCCTAACACTAACCCTGACACCAACTTTAACCCTAAACTTAACACTAAGACTAACCCTAACCCTAACAGTAACACTAATTCTAAAATTAACACCAACCCTAACCCTAATGTCAACCTTAACCCTAAACCTAACCCTAACCCTAATTTAAAACCATAAACCTAATTTAAAATCTAACCCTAATTTAAACCCTAATTCCATCCATAACACTATCCTAAACCTAACCCTAACCCTAGTGCTAACACAAACCCTAACCCTAACCTAAACCTAACCATAAACTTACCACTAATCCTAACACTCACCCTAACCCTAAACAAAACCCTAACCCTATCACTAATCATAACTCTAAGCCTAACACTAAACCTTACCCTATCACTAAACCTAACACTAATCCTAACCCTAAACCTCACCCTAACCCTAATTCTAATCCTAACAGTAACCCTATACCTAACCCTAACCCTAACCGCAACTATAACTCTAACCCTAACTTTACCCCTAACCCTAACCCCAACAATAACACTAACCCTAACCATAACCTAAACCTAACCCTAACTAAACAATATACTAAATCCTAAGTGTAATCCTAAACCTAACCCTAATCCTAAAACAAACTTTAACCCTAACACTAATTCTAACCCTAACCCTAACCATAACCCTAATCCTAACACTAACCCTAATCCTAAACGTAAAACTTATCCTAACCCTAAACCTAAAATTAACCCTAACCCTAATCCTAACACTTACCCTAACAATAATTTTTAGTTTAACCCTAAACTTAACATAAACCCTAAACCTAACTCTAAACATAACTTTAACCCTAACACTAACCCTAACCCCAACCCTAACCCAAACCCTAACCATAACACTAACTCTAACCCTAAAACTAAGCCTAACCCTAACTCTAACACTAAGCCTAAACCTATCCCTTATCCTGAAACTAACCCTAATTTTAACCCAGACCCTAACACTAATCCTAACCCTAACCCTAAATCTAACCTAAACCTAACCCTAACCCAAACACTATCCCTATCCCTAACCCTAATCCTAACCAAACCCTTACACTAACACTAACCCTTTCACTAACCCTAAACCTAACTCTAACTTTAACCCTAACCCTAACCTTAATTCTAACCTTAATCCTATCCATAGCTCTAACCCTAAACCTAACCCTTACCCTCACCTTAACACAAACCATAACTCTAACACTAACCCTAACTTTAACCATAATTCTAACCCTAATACCAAACCTAAATCTTACTCTAACCCTAACCCTAAATCTGTTGAGAGCCACAGCCAGTCGGAATGGCCCCTGGCACTATGCCAGAAGTAATGGTTGACGAGAGAAAGGGATTCAATTTCATTTTGTTGCATATGGATTTCCAATTTTCCCAGCACCATTTGTTGAAGATGCTATCCTTCCTCCATTGCATGTTTAAAGCCCCTTTATCAAATATAAGATAGTTGTAACTTTGTGGATTAGTCTCTGTGTCCTCTATTCTGTACCATTGGTCCACCTGCCTGTTTTGGTACCAGTACCATGCTGTTTTTGTTACTATTGCTTTGTAGTACAGTTTGAACTCAGGTATCGCTATACCTCCAGATTCACACTTCCTGCTTAGAATTGCTTTTGCTATTCTGGGTCTTTTGTTTTTCCACATGAATTTCATGATTGCTTTATCTATTTCTACAAGAAATGCCATTGGGATTTTGATTGGCATTGCATTAAACCTGTAGAGAACTTTGGGTAATATCGTCATTTTGATGATGTTAGTTCTGCCTATCCATGAACAGGGTACATTTTTCCATCTTCTGAGATCTTCTTCTATCTCTCTCTTTAGGGTTCTGTAGTTTTCATTGTATAAATCTTTCACCTCTTTTGTTAGCTTGATTCCCAAGTATCTTATTTTCTTTGAGGATATTGTGAATGGAGTGGTTTTCCTTATTTCCATTTCAGAGGTTTTGTTGCTGACATACAAGAATGCCTTTGATTTATGCGTGTTGATTTTATAACCTGCCACTTTGCTGAATTCATTTATTAACTCTAGCAGCTTCTTTGTAGAGCCTTTTGGGTCTGTTAAGTATATTATCATGTCATCCGCAAATAGCGATAATTTAATTTCTTCTTTTCCTATTTTTATGCCTTTAATTTCTTTTGTCTGTCTAATTGCTCTGGCTAGTACTTCGAGAACTAAATTGAATAGAAGTGGCGATAGAGGGCATCCCTGTCTTGTTCCAGATTTTAGAGGGAATGCCTTCAGTTTTTCTCCATTTAGGATGATGCTAGCCTGAGGTTTAGCATATATAGCTTTTACAAAGTTGAGGTAGGTTCCTGCTATCCCTAGTGTTTCTAGTGTTTTGAACATAAAGGGATGCTGTACCTTGTCAAGTGCTTTTTCTGCATCTATCGAGATGATCATATGGTTCTTGTCTTTAAGTCTATTGATGTGGTGAATAGCATTTATTGATTTCCGTATATTGAACCAGCCTTGCATTCCAGGGATGAATCCTACTTGATCATGGTGCACAAGTTTTCTGATATGTTTTTGTATTCGATTCGCCAGAATTTTATTGAGAATTTTTGCATCCAAGTTCACTAGAGATATTGGTCTGTAGTTTTCTTTCTTTGAAGTATCTTTGTCTGGTTTTGGGATGAGAGTGATGTTGGCCTCATAGAATGAATTTGGAAGAGCTTCTTCTTTTTCTATTTCTTGAAATAGCTTGAAAAGTATTGGTATTAATTCTTCTTTGAAGGTTTTGTAGAACTCCGCTGTATACCCATCTGGTCCAGGGCTTTTCTTGGTTGGTAGTCTTTCGATGGCTTCTTCAATTTCTTCCTTTGTTATTGGTCTGTTTAAATTTTGTGTGTCTTCCTGTCTCAATCTGGGCAAATCATATGCCTTACGAAATTTATCGATATCTTCACTATCTTCTATTTTATTGGAATATAGGGTTTCAAAATACTTTCTAATTATCTTCTGTATTTCTGTAGTGTCTGTTGTGATATTGCCTTTTTCATCCCGTATGTTAGTAATTTGAGTTCTCTCTCTTCTTCTTTTCGTTAGCATGGCTAAGGGCTGGTCTATCTTATTTATTTTTTTCAAAGAACCAACTTTTAGTTTTATCAATTTTTTCAATGGTTTCTTTTGTTTCAATTTCGTTGATTTCTGATCTAATTTTAATTATTTCTTGTCTTCTACTACATTTGCTGTTGTTTTGCTATTCCTTTTCTAGGTTTTTGAGGTGTAGTGTGAGTTCACTTATTTGTTGTTTTTTTTTCTTTTTTTGAGGAAAGAGCTCCAAGAAATGAAGTTCCCTCTTAAAACTGCTTTCATTGTGTCCCATAGATTCTGGTATGTTGTGTCTGGATTATCATTTGACTCTAAGAATTTTTTCATCTCCTCCTTTATGTCTTCTGTAACCCATTGATCATTCAATAACATATTGTTCATTTTCCATGTGACATAGGATTTTTCCTTCCTTCTTTTATCATTGATTTCCAATTTCATTCCATTATGATCAAATATGGTGCATGGTATTATCTCCACGCCTTTATATTTGCTAAGAGTTGCCTTATGGCATAATATATGGTCTATCTTTGAGTAGGATCCATGTGCTGCTGAGAAGAATGTGTATCCACTTGATGATGGTTGATATATTCTATATATGTCGGTTAAGTCTAGGTTATTGATTGTGTTGTTGAGTTCTCTAGTTTCTTTATTCAGATTTTGTCTAGAGGATCTGTCTAGTGGCGAGAGCGGTGAGTTGAAGTCACCCATAATTATTGTGTTGTGGTCTATTTGACTCTTGAACTTGAGGAGAGTTTGTTTTATGAACGTTGCAGCTCCATTGTTTGGTGCATACACATTGATAATTGTTATGTCTTGTTGGTGGATGGTTCCTTTTACCAGTATATAGTGTCCTTTTTATCCTTCTTGATTAACTTTGGTTTGAAGTTGATTTTATTTGATATGAGTATGGCCACTCCTGCTTGCTTCCAAGGGCCATGTGAGTGGTATGATTTTTCCCAACCTTTTACCTTCAGCCTGTGTATGTCTTTTCCTCTCATATGAGGCTCCTGAAGGCAGCATATTGTTGGATTTGTTATTTTGATCCAGGTTACTAGCCTATGTCTCTTGATTGGTGAATTTAGGCCATTAACATTTAAGGTTACAATTGAGATATGATTCGTACTTGCAGTCATGCTTCTTTATTTATTTATTTTAGTTTGGCTAGTTTTACTTTTTGGTTATTTTCCTCCCCCTTTACTGAGATATCTCCTGCTGATAGTTTTGGGCACTATTTTTCAATTCCTCTTCTTGTAGTATTTTGCTCAAAATGCTTTGCAGTGCTGGTTTTCTTGCTGCGAATTCTTTTAGCTTTTGTTTATCGTGAAAGATTTTAATTTCGTTGTCAAATCTGAAGCTCAATTTTGCTGGGTACAGTATTCTTGGTTGGAATCCATTATTTTTCAGCTTTTGAAATACATTGTTCCAGGATCTTCTCGCTTTCAAAGTCTGTGATGAGAAGTCAGTCGTTAACCTAATTGGTTTACCCCTGAATGTAATCTGCCTCTTTTCTCTTATAGCTTTTAATATTCTCTCCTTGTTTTGTACGTTGGCTATCTTCATAATTATGTGTCTTGGAGTTGGTCTGTTATGGTTTTGAATGTTTTGGGTCCTGTAGGCTTCCAGGATTTGGCAATCCATTCCATCTTTCATCTCTGGGAAGTTTTCTACAATTATTTCATTTAATAGGTTGTCCATACCTTTGGTTTGAATCTCTGTGCCTTCTTCTATCCCGATGACTCTCAAATTTGTTTTTTTTATGACATCCCATATCTCTTGAATAGATTGCTCATGGGATTTAAGCATCTTTTCTGTGTTGAGTATACTCTTTTCAAGTTGATAAACCTTGTCTTCATTATCTGATGTTCTGACTTCTACTTCATCAAGTCTATTTGTAATATTCTCGTTTGAGTTTTTAATTTGGTTTATAGTTGCCTGAAATTCTAGAATTATTGTTTGATTTTTTTTAAGATCTCTATCTCCTGGTAGAGCTCGTTCTTTGCCGTTTGAATTTGTTTAATTCATTTTCAAAATATACTTTTATTGTTTGGACTTGCTGTCTCATATCTTCTCTATTATTCCTTTCCATTCGAGTTAGGTATGCCTTGAGTTCTTTCCCTATCCCTGCTTCTGATGTTTCTATGTCCTCCTGTAGAATTAAGTTGTCTTGCATTGTTTGTACTCCTTTTTTCCCTTGTTTTCTCACGTTATACACGTTACTTTCCAGCTCTATTTGATTGTCGTGTTTCTGCTCTCTTCTATAGATTTGTTTTGGTTCTGTATTACTTTGATGTCTCTCCTTTGTGTTGTTAAACTATGCCTGCTAACGTGGATTCCGCTGGGAAGGAATTCCGACGTCCGAGCTCCAGTGACGACACTACTCTGCTATGACGAGCCCCAGGCTCCTTGCCGGGTGTCCTAATGGGGGGGTGTCACTGGAATGTCTCTGTTTAGTTTCAGCTCCCGGTCGCGGCAGGTGGGCGGTCTCCAGCCCCCCAGTATCACAGGCCGCGGGTGGGTGTTTGGTCACCAGTGAGAGGGCATTCTCCTACCGCCCAGTTATGCGGGCAGTGGGTGAACTGTCGCCGGCGGGCCTGCAGTTTCCAGCTGCCCAGTCGTGAGGGCCTTGCCTCTAGTCCCCAGGTTTCTCCTGCTAGTCTTGGTTTCTCCTGCTAGACCAGGTTTCCCCTGAGTGATGGTTCTCGGCAGTTCAAACTGTACTCTGGGTCTGCCGTTTGTTGGGTGTGGAGGGTGATTATTGAGAACCCCAGCACTCTATTGTTTTGTTTCCCTTGTGAGTGATAGAACTGTAAAGTTTCCTTCCCCGTCTGAAGTCCTATAATCAGCCCGGGGGTCAGTGCGGGCTTGGCTGGAGGGATTCCAGCAGTCTCAGCCCCTTATCTCCCTGCTTGCTAATTAATCGCTTCTCTGCGGCACCACGCCTTCTGTAGCCGCGGGGCAGGCCACGCAAATCAGTCCGCCTGGATCTCTGGGGTCCTGCAGTTGACTATTGGGATCCCCGGCACTCTCGCCAGCCACAAAAGTTAACTCAAAATGGAACAAGGAGCTAGATATCAAATCAGAGACACTGCATCTCATAGAAGAAAAAGTTGGCTACGATCTACATATTGTGGGGTTGGGCTCCAAATTCCTTAATACGACGCCCATAGCCCAAGAGTTAATAACAAGAATAAACAAATGGGACTTACTTAAACTAAAAAGTTTTTTCTCAGCGAGAGAAACAATAAAAGAGGTAAATAGAGAGTCTACATCCTGGGAACAAAATTTTACCCCTCACACCTCAGATAGAGCCCTAATATCCAGAATGTACAAAGAACTTAAAAAATTAAACAATAAGATAACAAATAACCCAATCAACAAATGGGCCAAGGACCTGAACAGACACTTCTCAGAGGAGGACATACAAGCAATCAACAAGTACATGAAAAAATGCTCACCATCTCTAGCAATCAGAGAAATGCAAATCAAAAGCACCCTAAGATACCATCTCACTCCAGTAAGATTGGCAGCCATTATGAAGTCAAACAACAATAAGTGTTGGTGAAGATGTGGGGAAAAGTGTACCCTTGTACACTGCTGGTGGGACTGCAAAATGGTGAGGCCAATTTGGAAAGCAGTATGGAGATTCCTGGGAAAGCTGGGAATGGATCCACCATTTGACCCAGCTATCGCCCTTCTCGGACTATTCCCTGAGGACCTTAAAAGAACGCACTATAGGGATACGGCCACATCAATGATTATAGCGGCACAATTCACAATAGCTAGACTGTGGAACCAACCTAGATGCCCTTCAATAGATGAATGGATAAAAAATATGTGGCATCTATACACAATGGAGTATTATGCAGCACTAAGAAATGACAAAATCATAGAATTTGCAGGGAAATGGATGGCATTAGAGCAGATTATGCTAAGTGAAGCTAGCCAAGCCCTAAAAAACAAATGCCAAATGTCTTCTTTGATATAAAGAGAGCCACTAAGAACAGAACAGGAAGGAAGAGCATGAGGAAAAGACTAAGAATAAACAAAGACAAATGGGGGGAGAGAAAGGGAGAGAGAAGGGAAAGCATATGGAAATGGTAGGAGACCTTCAATGACACACAAAATTATAAGAGGTTATGAGGGGCAAGGGGGAGGGGAAAAAAGGGAGAGAATTGAACAACAGCAGAGGAGGTAGAGAGGAAAGATGGGAGGGGAGGGGAGGGGTGGGGAGAGGAGGGGGGATAGTAGGGGATAGGAAAGGTAGCAGAATACAACAGTCACTAATATGCCATTACGTAAAAATGTGAGTATGTAACAGATGTGATTCTGCAATCTGTATTTGGGGTAAAAAAGGGAGTTCAAAACCCAATTGAGTCAAATGTATGAAAGATGATATATCATGAGCTCTGTAATGTTTTGAACAATCAATTAAAAAAAAGAAATTAAAAAAAAATAAAAAAATAAAAATCCAAAAAAAAAAAAAAAAAGAAGTAATGGTTGTGAGGCGAGCCATTAAAATGATGCTGGATTGATTCAATTGTATATTAGACCTTTACTGTCCGGTAATAGGATAGTTCTTACTGCATCAGACACCCACTATGTTGCATTGGGAGAGTCAGTGTAGCCTGAGGGAGGGAGTTCCAGTTGGTGTGTGGTGTGTCCTGGGAGAAGGCCGCGTGCATGGTGTTCGCAGGAGTGCTGAGAATAAAGGAGTTCCTGTTTTGAACCTACAAGGCTGTATGGTGGCTCGGTTATTTTGTGCCCAGCCAGACTGCGGCATTTGGTGGCCAGTGCAGGGAACACCTTAAGCTCAGAGGGAGAACAGTAGCCAATTTGGATTCCAGAGAGACTGACTAAAGCGATTTCTACTGAACAAAAAGAAGATGACTTAGCTCAAATCCATAACAGCTGATATCCTTAAAACTGACAGTGATTCTCCCACACCTGGAGGCTAATGAATAATGAATACCATTAAAGCCTATTTCAAATATAAAAACCTTGGAGCTTGCTTGTGGGAATATCATCAGACCCATATGCAAGTTACAGGAAAATGGATGGGATATCGAAATAAGAGTCAAACCTAGGTGGTAACCAGGATGCTTTTTTCAATATCTATTTCATTATTGCCTTTTCCTACATCATGAAGTTCTATTTTATTTTTTGAGCTCATACAGAACTAGGTTAATATTTTTCTGATCAGTTCTATTTTTTGACTGTGGAGTTTTTAAACATTGCAATGGAGATTTCACAGTGAAAAACAACAGGGCCTTTACTATTATGTTATATGTTGTATGTATTATGTTATGTGTGCACACCTCTGTTTTGTGTTGTATGTCTGTATGTGTGTATGTCATATATCATATATGACATGATATATGACATACACATATATGATATATAGCACTCATGAAAAAATGGATCTAAATATTCTTTTATTTACGTGATTTAAATGGTTTAATTTAAACTGGGTAAACAGCTGTTGAGGATTGTTTTAATATGTGAACCAAAAAGGAGGTTAACAGATCTGTTTGTTTACTTTCACCTTTCCTTTTCATTATATTTAATAATTCTGTTCAGGATAATGAAAATTGTTCAGAAAATTGTTTTCTTACCCTAACACTAAAACTAACTTAACCCTAAACTTAACACTAACCCTAAACCTAAAGATAACCCCAATCCTAACCCTAACACTAACCCTAAACTTCATCCTTACCCTAACCCTAACCCTAACACTAACTCTAACCCTGAATTTAACCCTAACAATAACCCTAAACCCAACCTAACCATAATCCTAACACTACCCTAAGCCTAACCATAAACTAACACTCAACATTACCCTAACCCTGAAACTAACCCTAACGCTTACTTAAAATTAACCGTGTCCCTAACCCTAACCTAAATCTAAACCTATCACTAAACCTAACCCTAGCCTAAGCCTAACACTAACACTAAACATATCCCTAACCCTAAAAGTAACTCTAGCACTAAACGTAAACTTAACTCTAACCCTAACCTTAATTCTAACCCTATCCCTAACACTTAACCTAACCCTAAATCTAACCCTAACCCCAACCCTAACACTAACAATAACCATAACCATAAATCTAACACTAACCCTAACACAGACACTAACTCAAACGCTAACAATAAATCTAACCCTAACAAAAATCCTAACCCTAACACTAACCATATTGTAACACTAACCTAACACTAACCTTAAACCTAACCCTAACACTAACCCTAAACATAACTGTAACCCTAACACTAACTGTGACCCTAACACTTTTACTAACACAAACCCTAACCCTAACCCTAACCCTAATAGTTACCCTTATCCTAATTCTAACCCTAACACTAATTCTAACCTTAACCCTAAACCTAATCCTACCACTAACCATAAACCGAATCCTAAGTCTAACACTAAAACTAACCCTAAAGTTAACCCTAAAACTAACCCTAAACCTTATCCTCCTTCCAACCCTAAACCAAACACTAAACCTGACCATAATTCTAACCCTAAGCCTAATCCTAACACTAAACCTGACCCTAATCCTAACCCTAAACTTAACCCTAACACAAAACCATGCCCTTACATTTACAGTAACCCTAACACTAACCCTAACCTAACTCTAAACCTAACCCTAACACTTACCCTAACTCTAACAATAACACTAACCCTAACCCTACTTCTAACCCTAAAAAATCTTAACCCTAACATTAACCCTTTCCCAAACCATAACCCCCAAACTTAACCCTAATCCTAACACTAATCCTAACCCTTATTCTAACCCTAACACTAAACCTAACCCTAACCCTTATCCTTACCATAATCTAAAACTAAACTTAACCCTAACCCTAACCCTAAATCTAAACCTAAAACTATCTTTAATCATAGTGGTAACCTTATTTCAACATTAGTGTTATTTTTATGGATATGTTTAGGGTTAGGCATCATGTTAACACTAAAACTAACTTTAACCCTAATAACAACCCTAACCCTCATCCTAACACTAACCCTAACACTTACTACAACCTTAAACTTAAGCCTAACATTAACTCTAACTGTAACATTAACTGTAACTCTAACACTTACCCTAACTCTAATCCTAACTCTAACTTTAAAACGAACGCTAAACATAACCTCAACACTAAATCTAAACCTAAGGCTAACCCAAACACGAAAGTAACCTTTACCCTAACCCTAAAACTAACTCTGAATCTAACACTAACCCTAAGCAGAAACCTAACACTAACCTAGATCCTAACCTTAACACTAACAATAACCCTAACCCTAACACAACCCCTAGAACTAATACTAACCTTAACCCTAAAACAAAACTAACACTAACCATAACAACCTAAATTTAACACTATTTCTAATCCGAACCCTTACACTAAACCTAACACTAAATCTAAGTGTAATCCTCACCCTAATCCTAACCCTAAAACTGACACAAACTTTAACCCTAACCCTAAACCTAAAACTATCATTAACACTAAACCTAACCCTAATCCTAAACCTAACCCTAACTCTAATCATATCCCTAAACCTAACACTAACTCTAAATGTAACATGAACCCTAACCCTAACTCTAACCTAACCCTAACCCTAACACTAACAGTAATTCTAAAGCTAACCTTACCCTTAACACTAATCTTAACCCTTACCCTAACACTAAACCTAACACACACTAACCCTAAAACTAACTCTAAACCTAAACATAACCCTAACCACAACACTAACAGTAAATGTAACCCTAACCCAAACACAAACACTTACCCATACCCTAACCCTAACCCTAATCTAACCTAACCTAATCCTTACCTAAACCTAAACCTAACATTATCCCTAACCCTAACCCTAAATCTAAACTTAACCACATCCCTAAACCTAACATAACACTAGCAAAAACACTAACCCTAATCGTAACACTAACCCTAACACTAAATCTAATTACAAACAATAACCATAAACCCAAACCTAATCCTAACACTTACACTAACCCTAACCCTAACTCTAACACTAACCCTAACACTAACTCTGAACCTAACCCTAACCCTAACTCTAGCCATAATATTAACTCTAATGATAAACCTAACTGCCGGGGTCCAGCTCCAGCGGGGTCCAGGGAGTCCTGAAGGAGGAGTGGCGTCGGCGAAAAGATGAGACAGGAGTCGTTCTGTTTGAGCAATCTTCAGAGAGAGAGCTAAAGCTGCTTTCTCTGGGTCCCCTTTTTATTACAATTTTTCTCATCATTATAGATTCACAATACGTCATTGATTATATAATTTAAAACTTTGCCAAGACATGACATTTCCTTAACCATGATTGAGAGCGCACCAATCTACATTCTTCCAGGATATGACCCCCAGCCATACAATCATCAAAAGTACAGAATCATCAATAAAACATGTCACCAATTTACATCCTTCAGATTTTCCCAAGATTTACTATTTTTCCCAAGATATGTTATTTCCTTATTAACTAATGCCAAACTACGTAACCAGACTCTAAGTCTCCTAGCCAATAATTAACCTAAAGTACACTTGTACTTTATTTTTAATCTAAAATTCCCATCTAAAAAGTCCCTTTGAATCTTATATTTAAAATATCCTAAAGATTATGAATCATCCTTAAAGCATATCAGAAACCTATACAACTAAAGACTTAAGAATTTCTAAACTTAAGAATCTAAATAAAATAATATTTCTAACATTATTCTAAAACTGTGTCTTATAAAGCTATTTTAATTAATTCCTAAATTTATTCTCATTAAAACTGGTTGAGCTGCTTTCTCAAAGAGTTTCTTTGTTTCTCAGTCAAGGTACACTAGTTCTCAAAGAATTTGTTTCTCAGTCAAGGTACACTAGTTCTCAAAGAATTTGTTTCTCAGTCAAGGTGCACTAGTTCTCATAGAGTTTGTTTTTCAGAGAATGATTGTTGTCTGTTATTAGGTTTGTCCACAATGTACTAAGATAGAAGAATAGCCTTTTACTTTGTCCTTGATATTCTGAGGGGTAGTAGAATAGCCTCCAAGGCATGAACTACCTGTTCTGTTCTAGCCATCTGAAATTTAATTTGTTTGGCATTTAACATACTCATGCCTCCTGTGAGAAACATAAGCATGAAAATGCAAAGTCCCAATTACATAAAAAAGGGTCTCATGGTTTCGGTTACCCACCAACCAGCGTGGCTTTGCCAGCATTCATCCTCACTGTGACCCTGTCAAGACAGTGGGAGAGTGGCTTTGCCAACACTTTTTCTCACTGTGACCCTGTCAAGACAGTGAGTGGGGGATTGCCTTCACCACCTAACTCTAACATAAACCTTAACCCTAAACTTAACATTCACCCTAAACCTAACCCTAACCCCTGCAATAATCCTAACCCTAACCCTAACATTAACACTAACACTAACCCTAATGCTAACACTAATAGTAACCCTAACCCTAACTCTAATGCTAAAACAAACACTAACATGAAACCTAACACTAACTCTAAAACTAACCCTCACACTAACCCTAACCTTAACCCTAACCTCAACTCTAAACTTAAACTTAACACTAACACTGACCCTAACCTAACTCTAATCCTAAATGTAATGCTAAACTTAGTCCTGACTCTAACACTAACCATAACACTGACCCTATTCCTAAATATGACCCTAATGCTAACATCAACAGTAACATTAACCCTAATCGTAACTCTAAGAGTAACCCTAACCTTAATCCTAATCCTAACCCTTACACTAACTTTAACCCTAAACCTGTAACTGTAATCTTAGCCCAAATTTTAACCCTAACCCTAAACTGAACCCCAAGCATAACCCCCACCCTAACCCAAACCTAACACTAACCCTAATACTAACCTAAACTAAACCTAACACTAACCTTAATTCTAACCCTAAACCTAACCCTAAGTATAACCCTAACATACCCTTAACCACAACACAAACACAAAGCTTAAACCAAACAATCACCCTTACCCTAATTCAACCCCATTCATAATCCTTACCTGAATCTAACCATAACCCTAACACTAAAATTAACGTTAAGCATAACTCTAACACTAACCCTAACCCTAACATTAACATTAACTCTAACCATAACCCTAACACTAATGCTAACCCTAATATGAATCCTAACCCTCATGCTAACCCTAAACCTAACACTCACCCTAATCCTAACCCTAATGCTTAACCTAACCATAACGTTAACCTAACACTAACCCTAAGGCTAAAACTAAACCTAACACTAATCATATCACTAACACTATCACTAATCCTAACCCTAAACCTAACCTAACACTAATCTCAAACCTAACCTTAACACTAATGCTAACTCAAACCCTCAACTTAACACTAAACCTAAATATAACCCTAAACCTATCCCTAACGCTAATCATAACTGTAACCAAAATTTAACCCTAACCCTAACTCTAACACAAATACAAACCGTAACCATTACACTAATCCTAACCCTAACCCTTACACAAACCCTAACCCTAAAACAATCACAAACCCTAACTCTAACCATAACACTAACACTATTCCTAATACAAACCCTAAAACTAACACTAACCCTAATCCTAATCCTAAACGTAATTATAACCTAATACTTATTCTAACCATAAAACTTACACGAACCCTAAACCTATCCCTAACTTTAATGCTCACCCTAAGCACAAACCTAATCCTAATTTTAACTCTAACCCTAACACAAACCCTAATCCTAACACAAATTCTAACACAAAACCTAACACTAACCCTAACCCTAACCCGAAACCTAACGCTAACCATAACACTAAACCTAATACTAACCCTAACACTAACCCGAAACCTAACGCTAACCCTAACACTGAACCTAACACTAAACCTGACCCTAACACTAATCCTAAACCTAAACCTAACCCTAATGCTAACCCTAACACTAAACATAAACCTAACCCTAACAGGATCCCTAACCCTAACATTAAAACTAACCTCAACCCTAACCTAACCTTAACACTAACCCTAACACTAAGCATAACCCTAATGCTAATCCAAAATATAACCCTCAGCCTAACCCTAACACTAACCCTAAACTTAAACCCAACACTAACCCTAACTCAAACATTAAACCTAACCCTAAACCTAAACCTAACACTAACCCTAACCCTTACCCTAACCTTAACCCTAACCCTAATGCTAACCCTAACCCTAACCCTAATCTTAACACTAAGTCTAAACCTAACCCTAACCATAATCCTAACCGTAATTCTAAGCTAACACTAATCCTAATACTAATGCAAAACCTAAATTTAATGCTAAACTGAACACTAAGCCTCAACCTAACCCTAACACTAACCCTAACACTAACCTTAACCCTAACCCTAACCCAGAAACTAAACCTAACACTAACCCTATCCCTAACATTATCACTAAACCTAACCATTGACCTAAACCTAAATCTAACCACAACCATAACCTTAACCCTAACACTAACCATAACCCTAAACCTAACACTTATGCTAATCCTAAACATAACCCTAACTTATCCCTAAACCTAACCCTAACACAAACCCAAACCCTAACCCTAATCCTTACCCTAACCATTCCCTAACCCTAACACTAACCCTAAACCTAACAAAAACACTAACCCTAATCTAACACTAACACTAACTTTAACACTAACCCTGAACTTAACCACAACCCTAACTTTAATTGTAACCCTAACGTTAACCATAACACTTACCCTAACTTTATCCCAAACCCTAACTCTAACACAAACTGTAACCCTACTCTAACCCTAACCCTAACCCAAACTCTTATTCTACCACTAACCCTAACACTAAACTTAAACCCAATTCTAACCCTAACAATAATCCTAACACTAAATCTAATCCTAACTCTGACACTAACCCTAACACAAAACCTAACACTAACCCTAACACTAACACTAACCCTAAACCTAACTATATCCCTAAGTCAAACACTAACTCTAACCTGAAGCTTAATAGTAAACCTAAACTTAACACAAAACTTAAACCTAATCATAACACAGCCCCTAACCCTAACACTAATCTTAACCTAAACCTAAATCTAACTTGAACCCTAAGCCTAACACTAATCCTAACACTAATCCTAACCCTTACCAAAACCTAACACTAACCCTAACACAAACCCTTAACATAACCCTAAGGCTAACCCTAAGACTAACCCTAAAACTAACTCTAACCCTAAAACTTTAACCTAACACTAACCTATCCCTAACACTATCACTAAAGGTAAACCTAACCCTAACCACAACACTAACCTCAACCCTAAGCATAACACTAATCCTAACCCAAACACTAACCCTAACACTAACCCTAAACCTAAACCTAAACCTAATGCTAATTTTAACTGTAACCCAAATCTTAACTCTAATTCTAAACCTAAGACAAACACAAACCCTAACCATCACCCTAATCCTAACTCTAACCATTAGTCTAACACTAACTCTAACCCTAAACAATCACTAAACCTAACCCTAACTCTAACCATAACACTTACACTAATCATAACACAAACCCTAACACTAACACTAACCCTAACCCTAACCCTAATCTTAACTGTAACACTAAATTAACACTAATGCTAGCCCTAAAATTTAAACAAACCCAAAACCTAATCCTAACACTATCCTTAAACCTAACTCTAACTTTAACACTCACCCTAACCCTAAAAATAATCATAATTTGAAACCTAACCCTAACCCAATCCCTAAATCTAACACATCCCTAACACTAACCCTAACACTAAACCTAATCCTAACACTAAACCTAATGCTAACCCTAACACTAAATGTAACCCTAAACCTAACCCGAACACTAACACTAAATCTAACCCTAATGCTAACCCCAACACTAACCCTAAACCTAACCCTAACACCAAATCTAACCCTAACAATAACACTAATTTCAACCTTAACCTTAACCTTAACACTAACCCTAACACTAACCATAACCCTAGGGCTAATCCAAACTATAACCCTAACCCTAAACCTAACTCTAACACTAACCCTAACCATAAATCTAACACTAACCTTAACACTAACCCTAACATCATCATTAAATCTAACCCTAATCCTAACCCTAACACTAACCCTATCACTAACACTAACTATAATACTAACACTAATCCTAACGCAAACCCTAACACTAACACTAACCCTCACCCTAACCCTAATCCTAACCATAACCATAACTTAACACTAATCCTAACCTTACAACTTAATAAACCCAAAACCTAACCCTAACACTAACCCTAACCCTAGCCCTAAACATAGTTTTAATTTGAAACCTATCCTTAACCCAATCACTAACTCTAACACAAACCCTATCACTAACCCTAACACTAACCCTAATCCTAACTCAAAACCTAAGTCTCACCATAAAAATAACCCTAACACTAAACCTAACCCTAAGATGAAACCTAACCCTAACAGTAACACTAATTTCAACCTTAACCTTAACCTTAACACTAACCCTAATACTAACCATAACCCTAGGACTAATCCAAACCATAAACTTCACCCTAACCCTAACCCTAACACTAACCCTAACTTTAAACCTAACAATAACCCTAACACAAACATTAAACCTTACCCTAACCCAACACTAACACTAATTCTAACCCTTAATCTGTCCCTAGCCCTAACCCTAACCCTAACGCTAACCTTAACCCAACACTTAACCTAAACCTAACGCTAACCCTAACACTAACCTTAACCCTAAACCTAACCCTAAAACTAAACCTAACACTAACCCTATCCCTAACACTATCACTATACCTAAACGTAACTCTAACTCTAAATTTAACCTCAACTATAACCTTATCCGTAATACTAAGCCTAACCCTAAACCTAACCCTTATGCTAATTCTAACTGAATTTTAACCTTAACCCTAAACCTAACCCTAAAATAACCCAAACACTAAACCTAACCCTGACTCTAAACCTATCCCTATCCTGAACGCTAACCCTAAAACTTATACAAATGCTAACCCTAACAATAACCCCAACATTAAATTTAACACTAACCCTAAACCTAAACCCAGCCCTAACTATAACCATAACCCTAAACCTAACCCTAACACTTTACCATAACACTAACAAAAATCCCAACTCGAACACGAACCGTACCCTAACCCTAATACTAACTTTAACAGTAACCCTAACACTAACCCCAATTGTAACCCTAACAATAACCCTAACACTAAACCTAATGCTATCCCTTAATAAACTGTAATAAAAAACCTAACACTAATTCTAACCCTAACACTAACACTAATCCAAAAATAACTCTAAGCCTAAAACTAATACTAAACCTAAACCTAACACTAACCTTAAACCTAACCATAACACGAACCCTAACCCTAACACTAACCCTAACCTAACCCTAACTTTAACCCTAACACTAACCCTAACACTAAACTGATCCCTAAACTTAACACTATATTTAACCCTAACCCTAACCCTAACCCTAACATTAACCCTAACACTAACCCAACCACTAACCCTAACCCTAATCCAAACTCCTACCCTCATCCTAATATACATATCCTTAACCCTAACCAAAAACCTAAAACTAAACCTAAACCTAACCCTAACCCTAACACTAAGACTAAACCTAACACTAAACCTAACCCTAACCCTATGTTTAACACTAATCCTAACCCTACACCTTAACCTATTGCTAATCCTATCTGTAAACCTTACACAAAACTTTACCCTAACCCTAACCATAATCCTAACCTAACACTAATGCTAACCCTAAAACTAACCATAAACCTAACACTAACCCAAACCCTAACCCTAATCCTAATTTAACTCTAACTCTAACCATGATCGTAACACTAACCCTAACACTAACTGTAATCTTAACCTAACCGTAACCCTAAGAATAACCCTAAACCTAAACCTAACACAAACTTTAAACCTAACCCTAATCCTAAAACTAAACCTAAAGTTAACAATAAATTTAACTTAAAACTAAACTTAACCCTAAACATAACACTAAACCTAACCCTAACCCCAACACTAATTCTAATCCTAAATGTCAACCTAACCCTAACACTAGCCCTAACACTAACCCTAAACCTAACCTTAAGTCAAAGCCTAAAACAAATTCTAATACTAACCCAAACACTAATCATAACCCTAAACCTAATCTTAGCCCTAACCCTGAACCTAAACTTAACACTAACCCTAACCCTAACCCTAAACCTAACACAAACCAAACCCTAAGCCTAACCCTAGCCCTAACATGAATCATAACTCTAATTCTAACCCTAACACTAAACCTAATCCTAAACTAACATAACACGAACATTAAACATAAACCTATCCTTAACTCTAAACATACCCCTAACCCTAACACTCACACTAACCCTACAACTTTCCTTAACTCTAACCCTAACCCAAACCCTAATCCTAAAGTAACTCTCACTGTGACTTAAACCTAATCCTAACCCTAACACTAACTCTAAATCTATACCTAACCCTAACACTAAAGCTAACATTAATCCTATCCCCAAACCTAAACATAACCCTAACCGTAACCTTATCCTAACTCTAACCCTAACCCTAACACTAATCCTAACCCCAACCCTAACCCTATACCTAACCCTAAACCTAACATAACTCTAACCCTAACCCTAACACTATTCCTAATACTTACTCTAATCCTAAACACAACACTAACCCTAAATCTCTCCCTAACCCTAACACTGAATCTAACCCTAATAGAAACACTAACCCTAAACCTAACTCTATCCCTAACCCTAACACTAATCCGAAAACTAACCCAAAAGCTAAACCTAATACTGACCCTAATGCTAACCCTAACCCTAAACTTAGCATTAACTCTAACTCAAATGCTAATCCTAAAAGGAACCCTAATCCTAAACCTAATCCTAAAACTAACACCTTAGCACTTACCCTAACCCTAACAGTAAACCTAACCTTAAACCTAATTTTTACAATAACCCTAAACCAAAAACTAATCCTAAAACTAAGTGTAACCCTAATCCTAACCCTATCCCAAACACTAAACCTAACACTAAAACTAACATTAACCTAAACCCTAACCCTAATGCTAACAGTAATACTAACACTAACACTAAACCTAACCCTAAACCAAACACAAACTCTAACCCAAACCATAAACCTAAACCTAACCTGAACCTAACCCTAAATTTTACCTAAACCTAACCCTAACATTAAACCTTACTCTTACCAGAGACCTAACACTAACCCTAACCCTAAAACTAATCCTAATAATAACCCTAATGAAAACCCTAACACTAACATTAACCCTAATCCTAACCATAATCCAAAACGTAATCCTGACCCTAACCATAATCCTAAATGTAATCCTAATCTAACACTAATCCTAACACTAACCATTACACAAACCCTAATTCTAAACCTAACTCTAAACGTAAACTCAATTCTAACCTTAACACTAACCCTAACACTAACCCTAATCCAAATTGTAATCCTAACCCTAAAACTATGCTAACCTAACACAAATACTAACCTTAACCATAACACTAACTCTAACCCCAACCCTAACACTAATCCCAGCCATAACCCTAAACATAAACTTAACTGTAACCCTAACTGTAAGCCAAACCATAACCCTAACAAAAACACTAACACTAACACTAATCCTAACCCAAACCCTAACACTAATCCTAAACCTAACTCTAACCCTAACCCTAAACCTAAACCTAGCACTAACCCTAAAACTAACCCTAATCCTAAACCTAACACTAAACCTAACCCTAACCCATCCCTAAAACTATACTTTACATTAACCTTAACCCTAACCTAACATTAACCTCTAACCTAAATTTAATCCTAACACTAAATCTAACCCTAACCCTATCCCTAACCCTAACACTACCCATAATACTTACTCCAACATTAACCCTATTCCTAAAACCAACCCTATCTTTAACCCTAACCCTAAGCCTAACACTAACTTCAAACCTAAATTTAACTCTAACACTAAACCTAACCCTAAACCTAACCCTATCCCTAACCCTAACCCTACCCATAACAAAACCCTAACACTATCCATAACACTAACCCTAAACCTAATCCTAATTGTAGCACTATCCCTTACCGTAACACAAACATTAACCCTAACCCTAACTGTAGCACTCAGTCTAACCCTAAACCTAACACTAATCTGAACACTAACCCTAACCCTAACCCTAATCCTAACTGTAAGCCTAACCTTAACCCTAATTATAAGCCTAAACCTAACACAAACCCTAACACTAATCCTAACCCTAAACCTTAAAATAACCCTAAACCTAAAGCTAACCCTAAATCTAACACTAACCCAAAACCTAACTTTAACACTAACACTAAATATAACAGTAACCCCAACCTAACACTAACCCTAACCCTAACACTAACCCTAAAACTAACTATAACACTAACCCAAACACTAACGTTGACCCTAACCCAAATTTTAAACCTAACACTAATCCTACCATAACCCTAATATGAACCATACCCCTAACCCTAAAACTAACCTAACCCAACCCTTACACTAAACCTAACACTAACTCTAACTCTAACAGTAAACCTAACCCTAACATTAATTCTAACCCTAATCCTAACCCTAACGAAACCATAAAACTTACCTTAACTCTAATCCTTACCGTAACCTAACGATAACCATAAGCCTATTAGTAACCCTAACACAAACCGTATCCCTAACCCTTACACTATACCTAATCCTGACCCTAACCCTAGACTCAACTCTAACCCTAACCTTAACACTAACCCTAACTGTAACACAAACCCTACCCCTAATCATAACCCTAACAATAAAATAAACCTAAACCTAAGTGTAACCTAACACTAACCCTAAAACAAACACTAACTCTAACACTAACTATAAACCTAACTCTAAACATAACACTAACCCTACCATAACCCTAACCCTAACAGTAACCCTAAACCTAGCCATAAACCTAACACCCACCCTAAACCTATCCCTAAACCTAACATTATCATAACCCTTAACCTAATCCCCAAATTAACAGTAATCCTAACCTAACCTTTACCCTATTCCTAACATTAAAACTTGTGCTAAAACTAACCCTAACACTAACACTAACCCTAACTTTAACCCTAACCCTAAACCTAAACCTAACCCTATTCTTAACACTAATCCTAATCCTAACCCTATCACTAACCCTTACTCTAACCCTAACATTAACCCTAACCCTAAGAGTAAACCAAAACCTAACACTAATCCTATCCCTAACGCTAACATGAATCCTAAACATGACACCAAGCCTAACAAAACCCTAACCCTAACCCTAACCCTTACCCTAACAATAATTCTAACAGTAACCCTAACCCTACCCCTAACTTTAACACATATCCTAACCCTAACCCTAATCTAATCTAATCCAAAACCTAACCCTAACCATAACTGTAACAATAACACAAAGCTTAATATTGACCCTAACCCTAACACTAACCCTAAACCTAATCCTACTTTAACCCTAATGCTAAACATAACCCTAACCCTAAACCTAAAACTAAATCTAAACCTAACCCTAACAGTTACACTAACACTATCACTAACTCTAAACCTATACTAACACTAAACTTCATCCTAACCCTAACACTAACACTAACACTAATAAAAACACTAAACCTAACCCTAGCCTTAACCATAACATGAACCTTAACCCTAAACCTAACACTAACTTTAACCCTAATCTAATCCTAACCCTAATTATAACTGTAAGCCTAACCCTAACCCTAATCAAAACTCTAAACATAACACAAACTCTAAACCTAATACTAACTCTAAACCTAAAAATAACCCTAACCCTAACCATAATCATAATAATAACCCAAACCCTAACCCTAACCCTAAGACTAACCATTACCCAACCCCAAACCTAACACTAACCCTAAAACTAATCCTAACACAAACCCTAAATCTAACCCTAACCCTAAACCTAACCCTAAAACTTACCCTAATCCTAACCCTAACCCTACACATAAATCTACTTCTAACACAAAACCCTAACCTTAATCCTAACACTACCCCTAACCCCAACACTAAAACTAACCCTAACACTATACCTAACCCTAACACTAAACTTCACCATAAACTTAACCCTAACCCGATCACTAACTCTAACAATAACCCTAAAACTAACCCTAAACCTAAATCTAACCCTAACCCAAATACTAATCCTAATCCTAAACCTATCCCTAACCATAACACTATCCCTAATCCTAACAGCAAACCTACACCTTACCTTAACACTAACCCTAAACCTAACCCTTACATGAATGCTAACCCTAAGCATAATACTAACACTAACCCACACCCTAACCCTAATCCTAACACAAACCCTAATCCTTACCCTAACACAAACCTAACCAAAACCTTAATCCTAACCCTAACCTAACCCTAATCCTAACCCTTCCCTATGATTATCCATAAGCCTAATCCTAACCCTAACACTAAACATAACACTAACTTTAACCCTAATTCTAACCATTACCCAAACCCTAACCATAACCCTAACCCTAACCATAAGTTTAACACTAACCGTAACCCTAACTCTAACCCTAATCTTAAATGTAACCCTAACACTAACCCTCACCCTAACACTAACCCTAACACTAAACTTAAACATAACCCTAACCTTAAATGCAAAACTAACCCTAACCATAACTGGACCTTAACCCTAACAGTAAACCTAACACTAACCCTTGTTCTAACACTAAACTTAATACTAAACCTAACCATAACCCTAAATCTAACCCTAATTATAATCGTAACACTAACATTAACCCTAAATAAAACCATAACTCTAACCCTAACACTAACCCTAATCCTAATCTTACCCTAACCCTAACCCTAACCCTAACCCTAATAATAAATCTAACCCTAACCCTATCACAAATCCTAATCCTAACCCTAAGAACAACCATAACCCTAACCCTAAGAATAACCGTAACACTCACTTAATCCTAACCCTAAACCTAACACTAACCCTAACTTTAACCCTAACACTAACTCTAACACTAACCTTGACATTAAACTTGAACGTAACACACACCTAAACCAAACCCTAAACCTAAAACTAACCTTAACACTAAGCTAAACCTAACTATAACATTAAGACAAATGCTAACGCTAACCCACACCCTAAATCTAACACTATCCCTAACCCTAATCTAAACCCTAAACATAACACAAACCCTAACACTTACCCTAACACCAACCGTAACCCTAACCGTAACCCTAATTCTAACACTTACCCTATCCCTAACTCTAACTCTAAAGTAATAACTAACATTAACCCTATGCCGAACCCTAACACAAACCCTAACACTAACCCTAAACATAACTCTAAACCTAACCCTAAAACTTACCCTAACCCTAACCCTACCACTAAACCTATAGCTTACCCTAAACCAAACCCTCACCATAATGCTACCCTAGTCCTATCCATATTCCTTAGCTTATCCCAAACACTAACAATATTACTAGTCCTAAACCTAGACCTCATTTTAGCTCTAACCGTAACCCTAACCCTGACCCTTATACTGACCCTAACACTAAACCTAGATCTAAAAGTTAACCCTAAACCAAACCCTAACACAACCCATACAAGTAAACCTATACTTAAACCTAAAAGTAACACTAACACTAGACCAAACCTAATCCTAAATAGAATCATAAATCTAGCCTTAGTCCTAAACAAAAACCTAGAACTAGCCCTAACAATAACCCTTAACCTAATGTAAAGGCTGAACCTATCACTAGACCAAACACTAGTTGTGGCCCTAACCATAAACCTAACCCTAACCCAACAATGACCCTTATTCTAATACAAACCCTAGCTCTAAAACTTATCCTAAACCAAAACCTAACCCTAACACTAGAATTATCCATAACCCTGACCCTAAGAATAACCATAACCATATCCCTCACTCTTACATTACCCATAGCCCTAATGTTACCCTAAACATCACACAAAACCTAGCCCATATATTGGACCTAAACCTAGCCCTAATCATAACCCTAACCATAAACTTAGACCGAATCCTAATGCTAACCCTTTCCCTAGCCCTAAATCTAGCTCAAACTCTAATCCTTGGCCTAAAGATAACCCTAACCCTAAACTTAACACTAGCCCAGACTCAAAACCTAACGATCGCCCTAGCCCTAACCCTAGCTCAAATGCCTACATTTACCCTAAACCTAACCCTAACATTAACTCTAGGCCTAAACCTAATCCTAAACTTAACCCTAGCCCTAACCTTAGCTCTAACCCTATCCATTAACCTAAGTATAAGCCTAACCCAAATGCTAAACATAGGACAAACAATAACTCTATCACTAACACTAACCCTATCCATTATTCTAAACCTAACCAGCACCATAAACCTAAATGTATCCATTACCCTAACCCTAACCCTAACCCACAGCTAATGCAAGCATTAACTCTAAATCTTAACTTAAACCAAACCCTACCCAGACGCTGACCCTAATAATACACCTAGCACTAAATTCAACCCCTACTCTAAACCTAAACTTGATATTAGACACAGCCATAACCTAACACTAAAACTAATACTAACCATAAACCTAGACCTGTCATTAGCCCTAGCCCTAAGCCTAGCCCAAGCCCTAACACAAACCCTCAGCCTAGCCCTAAACCTAGCCTTAATCCTAACCCAAACCCTAACCTTAGCCTTAACCCTAATTCTAACTCTTGCTGTAGCCCTAAAGCTACCCATAACCCTATCCCTTCCCCTAAATCTAATCTTAATCCTAACATTAACACTAACCCTAACCCTAGGCCTAACCCTAACACTAACCCTAGCACTAATCCTAGCCCTAATTTAGCCCTAACCCTAAACCTACCCCTAACCCTAGACAAACACTAACTCAAACTCTCAACCTAGCCCTATTTCTAGTTCTAACCATATCCATTACCATTATCCTAACAGTAGCCCTAACCTTAGCCATAGCCCTAAACCTTGATCTAACCATAAAAATAAATCTAAGCCTAAACTTCACCGTACCACTAGCCTTAACACTATTGCTAATCATAAAACTATCCCTAACCCTAGGCCTAGTTCTACAACAAAACTGAACCATAGCCCTATCACTAACCCTAGCCTAACCTGAACCCTAGACCTGACATTATACTTATCCCTAGCCCCAATCCTAATTCTAATCCTCGTCTTCATCCTAACCCTAATCGTAAACCTAGCCCTAACCCTAATTTTATCCCTTGTCCTAGCAAAAACACAGCTGTAACATCGTACCTTACCCTAACCCTAACACTAACCCAAACCCTAGCCCTAAACCTAGGCCTAAATCTAACACTAACCCTAGCACTAATCCTTGCCCTAATTTAGCCCTAACACTAAACCTAACCCCATCCCTATCCCTAAGACAAACTCTAACTCTTGCCATATCCCTATCCCTAGTTTGAAACCTATTCCTTTCCAAAACCCAAAACCTAGCTTTATGCCTAGAACCAACCTTAGACCTAACGTTTGCCCTACCCCTAAATCTGGATCAAATCCGAACCTTAAGCATAAATCTCACCCTAACACTAGCCCTAACACCAATGCTTATTTGAAAACTAGCCCTAACCCTAGCCCTAAAACAAAACCAAGCCACAACCCTAACCCTAACTTTTAACCTAAACCAAATCCTAACCCTACACCTAGCCCTAAACCTAGCCCTAATTTTAATCCTAAACCTAACCCTAGAAATGACAGACTCTGACTCAAACATTAACACTAACTTTAGCTCTAAACATTCCCTTAATGCTAAATCAAGAACTAGCCCTAATCAGAAACCACTTTCTTTCATTAGCTGTAGCCCTAACTAACACATATCGTAGCAATAATCCAAACCTTAACCCTAGGTTTAACTCTAAGACTAACCCTAAGGCTAGCCCTATCCCTAATTCTAACCCTGCCTCTAATCCTTACCCTAAGCCAAACTCTCACCCTAATGTACCCTAGTCCTAACACTAATCCTTAGCTTATTCCAAACCCTAACTCTATTACTAGTCCTAACCCTAGGACTCATTCTAGCTCTAGCCCTAAGCCAAACCCTGGCTCTTATTCTGACCCTAAGACTAACCCTAGATCTAAACCTGACACTAACCCTAAACCAGACCCTAACTCTACCCCTACCAGTAAACCTATACCTAAACCTAACAGTAACCCATGCACTAGACCAAACCTAATCCTAAATAGTCATAAATCTAGCTCTAGCCCTCAACAAAAATCTTGAACTAGCCCTAACAATAACCCTTAACCTAACACAAAGCTAACCCTATCCCTAGACCCAACGCTATTCCTAATTCTGGCCCTATCCTAACACAAACACTGACGATTATCCTAACACAAACCCTAGCTCTAAACCTTATCCTAACCCTAAACCTAACCCTAACACTAGCCTTATCCATAACCCTAACCCTAAAATTAGATATAACCTTAACCCGAGCTCTTACATTACCCATTGCTCTAATGCTAGACATAAACATCACACAAACCTAGCCCTTATCCTAACCCTAAACCTAGCACTAATTGTAACCATAACTGGAACCCTAGACCTAACACTAACCCTAACCCATGCCCTAGTTCTAAACCTTGCTCAAACTCTAACCTTTTCCCAAAACATAACACTAACACTAATCTAACCTGAGCCCTGACTCTAACCCTAACCCTCGTCCTACACCTAACCCTAGCTCAAACCCTAATACTTACCCTAAACCTAGGGTAACGCTAACCCTAGGCCTAACGCTAACCCTAGCCATAAAGTTAACCTTAACTCTAGCTCTAAAGTCAGCTATAATCCTATTCAATACCCTAAAGATAAGCCTAAACCCAATGTTAATCCAAGGCCAAATGCTAACCCTATCGTTAACAATAACCATATCCATTACTCTAAACATAACCTGAATTCTAAATGTAACCCTGTACCTTCCCCTAATCCTAAACTGAACCCTAAAGCTAATACAAGCCTTAACCCTAAACCTTAACCTAAACCAAACCATACTGGGACCATAACCCTAATAAAACACCTAGCTCTAAACCTGACCCTTACCCTAAACCTAACACGTACACTAGACCTATCCAAAGCCTAACCATAAAACTACCACTTACTATGAACCTAGACCTGATATTAGCCCTAGCCCTAATCCTAGCCCTATCCCTAACATATACCATCATCCTGGCACTAAACTCTCACCCTAACCCAAACCCAAAACCTTAATCCTAACCCAAAACCTAACCCTAGCCCTAAATCAAATTCTAACCCAAACCCTATCTCTAAACCTAGATACAACCCCATACCTTCCCCTAGATCTAACCCTAACCCTAATACTAATACTAACCATAATCCTAGCCCTAACCCTAGGTCTAACCCTAACACTAACCCCACCGCTAATCTTAGCCCTAATTTAGCCCTAACCCTAAACCTACCCTAACCCTAGCCCAAAGAATAACTCTAATGGCACCCCAGTCCTATTTCTAGTTCTAACCCTATCTGTTACTCTACCCTAACACTAGCCTAATAGTAATGCTAGAACTGACATTAGGTCCATCCCTAATTTTTACCCTAACCTTAACACAAACCCTAACTCTACACCTAGCCATAATCCTAGCCATAATTCGAGTCCTATCCGTAACCCTGATTAGTAATACTGATCCTAACTCTGACGTTAACACTAACCCTATCTCTAATCATCTCCCTTAACCTAAACCTAATCTAAACACTAAACTTAGACCTAATACTAACTCTAAAACTAGCCCTAAACTTAACTCTAGTTCTTAAAATAGCCGTAGTCCTAACTTATCCCTAACCTAACCCAAAACCTAGCCCTATTCTTGGCCCTAACCCTAGCTTTAAGCCTATCCCTAACTCTAACCCTAGCCCTAACACTTAACCTAAACCTAACTGAAAAACTAAACCTTGACCTAACCCAAAACATAGCCCTAATGTAACCATAACCCTAGCCCCAACACTAGCTCTAATCTTTTTTATTACCCTAACCATAAACATAAACAAATTTTAACCCTAGGCCTAACTGTAACCATAACCTAACCATAACCCTAGCCCTAACTGTAGTTCTAATCCTATCCATTACCCTAAACATAATCCTAACTGAAATTTTTCCCTAGGCCTAACCTTAACACTATCCCTAACCCTAAAGCTGTCCATTGCCTTAAACTGAAACTGGACCCTAAACCTAACCGTATCCATTACCCTAACCCTAAAACTAACCCTAATGCTAATTTGAGCCCTAACCCTAAACCTTAACCTAACACATACACTAACCCTGATTCTGGCCCTAATAATATCCTAGCTATAAAGCTGACCTTAAAATTAAAACTAACACTTAAAATAGATCTGGCTATAAACATAACTCTAAAAATCCCTAAAAATAATCATAGACTTGACGTAAACCCTAGCCCTAATCCTAGTCCTAAACTTAACATAAACCCTAGTCCTAATCCTAGCACTAAGCCTAGCCTTAATCCTACCCATAAACTTAAACCTAACCCTATTCCTAATTTTATTCCTTGACCTAGCCCAAAACGTAGCTGTAACATCATACCTTACCCTAACCATAGCACTAAACCTAGGCTTAAACCTAAAACTAACCCTAGCACTAATCCTAGCCCTAATTTAGTTCTAACCCTAAACCTAATCCTATCCCTAGCCCTAAGACCAACTCTAACTTTCAACCTAGCCCTATTCCTAGTTCTGAACTTATCCCTTATCATAACTCAAACTCTAGCCCTATCCCTAGCACCAACCTTAGCCCTAAACTTCACCCTAGTCCTAAACGTGGATATAACCCTAATCTTAAGCCTAAAGCTCACCCTAACACTGGCCCTGACCCAAATGCTAATTGGAAAACTAGTGCTAAACCTACCCTAGACATAAAACAAAACTGAGCCATGACCCTACTCCTATCCCTTAACCGAAACAAAACAATAACCCTAAACCTAGCCCTAAAACTTGCCATAATTTGAGTGCTAAACCTAAACCTAGAAGTACCCCTGACCCTGACTCGAATCCTAACACTATCCCTAGCTCTATACACTGCCCTAATGCCAACCCTAGAAGTAGACCTAATCAGAAACCAAGTTCTTTCATTAGCTGTAGCCCTAAAGCTAGCACAAATCCTAGTGTTAATCCAAGCTCTAACCCTAGGTTTAACTCTAAGACTAACCCTAAACCTGACCCTAGCCCTAAACCTATCCCTAACCCTAATCCTACTTCTAAACCTATCCGTTTCCCTAAGCCAAACCCTCATCCTAATGAAACCTAGTCCTAATCCTAATCCTTAGCCTACTTCATCCCCAACTCTATTACTAGTCCTAACCCTAGCCCTCATTCTACCTGTAACTCTAATCCAAACACTGACCCTTATTCTGACTCTAACACTAACCCTAGAACATAACCTCACACTAACCCTAAACCATACCCTACCCGACCCTACCAGTAAACCTAAACATAACAGTAAAATTAGCACTAGATCAAACCTAATCCTAAATATAGTCATAAATATAGCCCTAGCACTAAACAAAAACTTTGCACTAGCCCTAAAAATAACCCTTAACCTAACCCAAAGTTTGACCCTATCCCTAGACCCAACACTAGTCCTAATTCTGGTCCTAACACTAACCCTAACCCTAACCCTAACCCTAAATGATAGCCCTAATGCTAGCCACAAACATCACACAAACCTAGCCTTATCCTAACCCTAAACCTAGCCCTAATCATAACTGTAAACATAACCCTAGACCTGACTCCAACCCTGACCATCACCCTAGCACGAACCATAGATCATACCCTAACACTTACCCTATACCTAATTCTGTCACTAACCCAAGGCCTAAACCTAACCCTATCCCTAATCCTAACCTTAATTCTAGGACTAACCTTAGCTCTAACCTTATCCATTAACCTAAATATAAGCTTCACTAAAATGCTAACCCTAGGTCTAACGCTAACCCTATCCATAACACTAAACCTATCCATTACTCTAAACTTAACCTGAACCCAAAACCTAAATCTATCCATTACCCTAACTCTAACCCTAACCCTAATGCTAATTCAACCATTAACCCTAAACCTTAAACAAAACCAAACCCTACCTGGACCCTGACCCTAATAATACACCTAGCTCTAAACCTGACCCTTACCCTAAATGTAACCCTTACACTAGACCTAGCCATAAACTAACCATAAAACTGTCCCTAACCATAACCCTGAACCTGACATTATCCCTAGCCCTAATCCTAGCCCTAGCCCTAAAAGTAACCCTCAAACCTTGCCCTAAAGCTAGCCTTAATCATAACCCGAGCCCTAACCTAGCCCTAACCCTATTTCTAACTCTCGCCCTATCCCTAAACCTAGCTATAACCCATCCCTTTCCCTAAATCTAACACTATTCCTAACACTAACACTAACATTAACCCTAGCCCTAACTCTAACACTAACACTAGTACTAATCCTAGCCCTAATTTAGCCCTATCTTTAAATTCATCCCTAACTCTAGCCCTAAGACTAACTCTAATTCTCACCATAGCCCTATTTCTAGTTATAACCCTATCTGTTGGCATAACTGTAACACTAGCACTAACCTTAGCTCTAACCATAGCACTATCCCTAAACCTATATCTAACCATAACATTTAATATAAGATTAAACCTCACCTTACTACTAGTCCTAACACTATTGCTAATCCCCAAACTAGCCCTAACCCTAGCCCTACTTCTAAAACAAAACTGAGCCATGCCCCAACCCTAACCCTAACCTAAATGTAACCCTAGACCTGACATTAGCCATATACCTAATTCTTACCCTAACCCTAACACAAACTATAATTCTACACTTAGCCCTAACCTTTGCCCTAATTCGAGTCCTATCCCTAATCCTAAATGTAACACTGATCTTGACTCTGACCCTAACAGAAACCCTATCTCTAATCATCCCCCTAAACCTAAACCTAATGTAAACACTAGACCTAGTCCTAATGCTAACCCTAATACTAGTACTAAACATAACCCTAGTTTTTACATTAGCCTTAGTCCTAAAATAGCCTTAACCCAACCCAAAACCAAGCCCTAATCTGAGCCATAAATGTAGTTTTAATCATAGTCCTAACCTTATCCCTAACACTTAACCTAAACCTAACCCTAAACCTAAACCTTGTCCTAACCCGAAACCTAAACTGAACCATAGCCCTATTCATAACCATAACACTAGCCCTAAACCCAGATATAATTTTATCCATTACCTTAACCATAACCCTAAGCAAATTCTAACCCTAGGCCTTACTCTAACCCTAGCCCAAACCTAACCATAATCCTATTCCTAACTGTAGCTCTAATCCTATCCATTACCTGAACTATATCTTTAACTAAATTCTATCCCTAGGCCTAACCCTAACCCTATGCTTACCCTAACCCTGTCCATTATACTAAACCTAACCTGAACCTGAAAGCTAACCATATCCTTTACCCTAATGCTAATTTTAGTCCTAACACTAAACCTTAACCTAATCCATACCCTAACCCTGACCATGACCATAATAATACCCCTAGCTGTAAATCTGACCCTAGCCCTCAATTTAACCCTTACAATAGATCTGGCCTTAAACCTAATCCTAAAACTACCCCTAACCATAATCCTAGAACTGATATTAGCCCTAGACCTAATCCTAGCCCTAAGCCTAGACTTAATCCTAATCTTAACCTTATCCAGAGCCCTAACACTTATTTTATCCCATCCCTAGCCCAAATTGTAGCTGTAACATCATACCTTACCCCAACCATAACACTACCTTAACCCTAGAACCTAACTCTAGGCCAAAACCTAAAACTAACTCTAGGGCTAATCTTAGCTTCAATTTAACCCTAATTCTAAACCTAACACTATCTCTAGCCCTAAGATTAATTCTCGCCCTAACCCTATCCCTAATTCAAAACCTATCCCTTACCATAACCGAAACTCTGGCCCTGTCCCTCCCTAGCCCCAAACCTAACTCTAACCATCACCCTAGCCCTAATTCTGGTTGTAAACCCTAACCTTAAGGTCAAACCTCACCCTAACATTAGCACTAAACCTAAAGCTAATTGGAAAACTAGCCCTAAACCTACCCTAGCCCCAAAACAAAACTGAGCCATAATCCTAACCCTAACCCTTAACCTAAACCAAATATGAACCTTATACCTAGCCCTAAACTTAGCCCTAATTTGAATCCTAACCTTATCCATAGAAATAACCCTGATCCCGAGTAAGACCCTAACAGTACTTCTAGCTCTAAACATTGCCTTAATGCTAACCCTAGAACTAGACCTAATAAAAAAACTAGTTCTTTTATTAGCCATAGCCCTAATGCTAACACAAATCCAAGCCCTAATCCGAGCCATGACTCTAACCATAACGCTAACTGTACCTCTAACCCTATCCCTTACCCTAAGCCAAACTGTCTTCCTAATTACTGTAGTCCTAACTTTGATCCTTAGCCTACCCCAAATCCAAACTCTATTACTAGACCTAAACCTAGAATTCATTTTACCTTTAACCCTACTCCTAACACTGACCCTTATTCTTATTCTAACTCTAACCCTAGGTCTAAACCTGACCCTAACACTAAACCAAACCCTAAAACTACCCATACAAGTAAACCTATACTTAAACCTAATTAACATTATCACTAGACCAAACCTAATCCTAAATAGAGTCATAAATCTAGCCTTAGTCCTAAACAAAAATTTAGCACTAGTCCTAACAATAACCTTTAACCTAATGTAAAGACTGAACCTATCACTAGACCAAACACTAGTCTTAATTGTGGCCCTAACCATAAAACTAACCCTAACCCAACAATGACCCTTATTCTAATAGAAACCCTAGCTCTAAACCTTATACTAAACCAAAACCTAACCCAAACATTAGACTTATCCATAACACTGACCCTAATACTAGCTATAGACATATCCCTCGCTCTTACATTACCCATAGAACTAACATTACCCTTAATGTCCATCAAAACATAGCCCTAAACCTAGCCCTAAACCTAGCCCTAATCATAACCCTAACCATAACCTTAGACCTAACCATAATGCTAAGCCTCGCCTTAGCCTTAACCCTAGCTCAAACTCTAAATCTTAGTCTAAACATAATCCTAACAGTAAACCTAGCCCTAGCCCTGACTCAAACCCTAACCCTTACCCTGGCCCTAACACTAGCTCAAATGCCTACATTTATCCTAGCCTTAACCTTAGCTCTAACCCTATCCATTAACCTAAGTATAAGCCTAACCCAAATGCTAAACATAGGACAAACAATAACTCTATCGCTAACACTAACCCTATCCATTATTCTAAACCTAACGAGCACCATAAACCTAAATGTATCCATTACCCTAACCCTAACCCTAACCCACAGCTAATGCAAGCATTAACTCTAAATCTTAACCTAAACCAAACCCTACCCAGACGCTGACCCTAATAATACACCTAGCACTAAATTCAACCCCTACTCTAAACCTAACCTTGATATTAGACACAGCCATAACCTAACACTAAAACTAATACTAACCATAAACCTAGACCTGTCATTAGCCCTAGCCCTAAGCCTAGCCCAAGCCCTAACACAAACCCTCAGCCTAGCCCTAAACCTAGCCTTAATCCTAACCCAAACCCTAACCTTAGCCCTAACCCTAATTCTAACTCTTGCTGTAGCCCTAAAGCTACCCATAACCCTATCCCTTCCCCTAAATCTAATCTTAATCCTAACACTAACACTAACCCTAACCCTAGGCCTAACCCTAACACTAACCCTAGCACTAATCCTAGCCCTAATTTAGCCCTAACCCTAAACCTACCCCTAACCCTAGAAAAACACTAACTCAAACTCTCACCCTAGCCCTATTTCTAGTTCTAACCCTATCCATTACCACAATCCAACAGTAGCCCTAATCTTAGCCCTAACTCTAGCCATAGCCCTAAACCTAGATCTAACAATAACAATAAATCTGAGCCTAAACTTCACCCTACCACTAGCCCTAACACTATCGCTAATCATAAAACTATCCCTAACCCTAGGCCTAGTTCTAAAACAAAACTGAACCATAGCCCTATCACTAACCCTAGCTTAACCTTAACTCTAGACCGGAGATTGGCCCTATCCCTAACCCTAATCCTAAATCTAAGCCTAGCCTTAATTTTAACTCTGATCTTAAACCTAGCCCTAAACCTAATTTTATCCTTTGTCCTAGCAAAAACATAGCTGTAATATCTTACCTTACCCTAACTCTAATGCTAACCCTAACCCTAGCCCTAACCCTAGCCCTAAACCTAGGCCTAAACCTAACACTAACCCTAGAACTAATCCTGGCCCTAATTTTGCCCTAACACTAAACCTAACCCTATCCCTATCCCTAAGACTAACTCTAACTCTCGCCCTAGTCCTATCCTTAGTTCAAAACCTATCCCTTACCATAACCCAAACACTAGTCATATCCCTAGCCCCAAACTCAGCCCTAACCTCCACCAAAGGCTGAAACCTGGATCTAAAACGAAAATTAAGCATAAACCTCACCCTAACACTCGTGCTAACCCTAATGCTAATTGGAAAACTAGCCCCAAATCTACCCAAACCCTAAAACAAAACCCAGCCATAACCCTAACCCTTAACCTAAACAAACCATAAAGCTACACCTAGCCCTAAACCTATCCCTAATTTGAGTCCTAACTCTTACCCTAACCCTAGAAATAACCCTGACCCTGACTCGGTTCCTAAAACTAACCCTAGCTCTAAATATTGCCCTAACGCTAACCCTAGAACTAACCCTAAACCGAAACCTAGTTCTTTCATTAGCCATAGCCCTAATGATAACACAAATCCTAGCCTGAATCCGAGACTGAACCCTATTTTTTAACCCTAGCCCGAAACTTAAACCTAACCTTAACCGTACCTTAAACCCTATTCCTTTCCCTAAGCCAAACTCTCACCCTAATGCTACTCTAGTCCTAAACTTAATCCTTAGCGTACCCCAAACCCTAACTCTATTACTAGTCCTATCCTCACTCTCAGTCTACCTCTAAACCTAACCCTATCCCTGACCCTTATTCTGACCCTAACACTAACCCTAAGTCTAAACCAGACCCTAAGACTAAAATGAACCCTAACACTACCCCTATCAGTAAACCTATACCTAAACCTAACAGTAAAACTAGCAGTAGACCAAACCTAATCCTAAATAGAGTCATAAATCTAGCCCTAGCCCTAAAAAAATACCTAGCACTAGCTGTAAAAATAACTCTTAAAATAATGTAAAGACTAACCCTATCCCTAGACCCAATGCTAGTCATAATTCTGGCACTCACCCTAAATGTAAACCTACCCTGAAAAATGACCCTTAACCTAAAACAAACTTTAGCTCTATATCTTATCCTAACCCAAAACCTAACCTAACACTAGACATATCCATAACCCTTACCCTAAATCTAGCCATAAACATATTCATAGCTCTTGTATTTCCCATAGCCCTAAACCTCACACAAAACCTAGCTCTTATCTAGCGCTAAACCTAGCTGTAATTGTAACACTAACCATAACCCTACACCTAAGCCTAACCCTACCCTCACCCTAGCCTAAACCTAGCTCAAACCCTAACCCTTACCCTAAACATAACCCTAACCCTAAACCTAGTCATGACTCTAACCCTCACCATCGCTCAAGACTTAACCCTAGCTCAAATGCTAATACTTATTCTAAAACTATCCCTGACACTAATCCTAGGCCTAACCCTAACCCTAGCTCTAATTGTAACCTTATTCCTAGCCCTAACCTTAGATCTAACACTATCCATTACCCTAAAGGTGAGTCTAACTCAAATGCTAACACTAGGCCTAATGCTAATCCTATCACAAACACTAACCTTATCCATTACTCTAAATCTAACCTGAACCCTAAACCTAACCCTATCCATTACCCTATCTGTAACCCTAACCCTAAAGCTAATTCAATCTTTAACCTGAAAATTTAACCTAAACCAAACCCTACCCAGACCCTGACCCTAATAATACACCTAGCTTTAAGCCTGACCCTTACCCTAAACCTAACCCTTACACTAGACCTAGCCATAGCTAACCCTAAAAGTAACACTAACCATAAATCTAGACCTGAAATTATCCCTATCCCAAATCCTAGCCCTAGCCCAAACACAAACACTCATCCTAGCACTAAACATAGCCTTAATCCTAGCCCTAGCCCTAAACCTAATTATAACCCTTGCCCTTGTTCTAAACCTAGCCATAACCCCATCCCTTTTGCTAACCCTACTCCTAAACCTAGGCCGACCCAAAACACTAACCTAACCCCTAAATCTGTCACTAATTTAACTGCAAATCTAAACCTAACTTTAACTCTAGGCCTAAGACTAACTCTAACTCTTGCCCTAGCCCTATTTCTAGTTCTAACTCTATCCATTACCATAACCGTAACACTAGCCCTAACCTTAGCCCTAAACCTAGCTATAGCCCTAAACCTAGATCTAATCATAACAATAAATCTAAGCCTAAACCTCACCATACCACTAGCCCTAATACTATTGCTAATCCTAAAAGTAGCCCTAGCTATAAAATAAAACTGTGTCAAAGCCCTAACCCTAAACTTAACCAAACCATAATCTTAGACGTGACATTAGATCTGTCCCTAATTCTTACCCTAACCCTTATACAAAGCCTAACCTTACACCTAGCCTTAACTCTAGCCCTAATTTGAGTCTATTCCGAACTCTGATCAGTAACACTGATCCTGACTGTGATGGTAACACTAAAGCTATCTCTAATCATCACCGTAAACCTAAACCTAATCTACACACTATATTTAGACATAATGCTAAACCTAATACTTGCCCTAATCATAACCCCAGTTCTAATATTAGCTGTAGTCCTAAAGAGTGCTAATCGAACTCAAAACCTAGACTTAATCAGAGCCCTAAACCTAGCTTTAACCCTAGCTCTAACCCTAACCCTAGCCCCAAACTTAACCTAAATCTAACCATAAATGTAAACCTTTTCCTAACCTGAAATCTAACCCAAACCATAGCCCAATCCTAACCATAATCCTATCCCTATCCCTAGCTCTAAACTTATCCATTACCCTAACCATAACCATAATCGAATTCTAACCCTAGGCCTAACATTAACTGTTGAGAGCCACAGCCAAAGGGGCCCCAGCAAACTTCCAGCTGCCAGCAAACTTCCAGCTGCCGGCTGATGATTGGCTCACAGTGGCCCCAGCAACATCTAGCTGATTGGCTCCTCTGCGGTGATGTTCATTGGGCTGTTTCCCTGCCCTTCAAGCTGCCAGCTGATGATTGGCTCACAGTGGCCCCAGCAACATCTAGCTGATTGGCTCCTCTGCAGTCATGTTCATTGGGCTGTTTCCCTGCCCTTCAGACTACGGAACTGCTCATTGGGGGACTTCTTTGGCTCCGCCCACGCGACCTAGCCAATCGGCCTCAAGAGCAGGAGGATTGTGGGAGGTGGTGGTTGGTGTGTGGGAGAGGCTTGTGGAAGCTGGTGGTGGCAGTTGGGCTCTGAGGGTTTTTCCTGAGGAGCTGTTTTGTTTGGCGTTTGTAGTTTTAAAAATAAAGTTTGTTTCTTTTGACAAGTGGCTCCTGAATTGTGCCCAGTCAGACTGTGGCATTTGGTGGCCCGCACGGGGAGCGACTGAGGGTAAGTAAACTGCTCGCCCCTGAGGGCAGGGCGAGAGGATGGGTAGCCATTCTAAGTTTACTCTTTTGTTTTGCTTCATTTTTGTTTTAAGTTGCCTATCCCTGGAGATGAGTGAGACGGAAGAAAAACCGCTCACATTTGAGGAAAAACTATTTGCGTTTGAGGAACAGATAGGGAGAAAGGTCGGATGGACATTTCAGTCCCTGGAGATGAGTGAGACGGAAGAAAAACCGCTCACAACTGAGGAAAAACTATTTGCGTCTGAGGAACAGATAGGGAGAAAGGACGGATGCACATGTCAGGAGGATAGAAAGGCTATAATGAAATTTTGTTGTTCCATTTTTATTGGATTCTGTCTCGGTTTGGTTTGGTGTTATCTTGCTGGGTTGTATTATAGTAGAAATACGGGATCAGCAATTAGTAAAAAACAAACCGAAAGAGTGTTAAGTAAATTGTTAGACGAAGGAGGCATCTCAGTAAAATCAAGAATACTCAGGGCATACGTTGATACAATACAAAAATATAGCCCATGGCTTTTTAAGGAGGAGTTGTTAGATATATCACAATGGAACCATCATGGTGAAGATTTAAAAAGAATAGAAAAGTACAACCCAGGGACTCTGCCAGTTGGCACATTGACATTGTGGGCGAACGTATCTGGTTTGCTTAGTCCAAAGCCTTCAGATCAGACAAAGGTAGAGGAAGGAGAAGACATATTGATTCAAGTAAAAGAGGTCTCTCAAGTTAGTCAGAATGAGGAAAAGATTCAAGTACAAGAGAAGGTCTTTCAAGCTAATGAGACAGAGGAAGGAAGTTTAGAGCAGAAAAAGCCATCAGGGGAAAAGTTACAACAGGAGACTGCTAATAACACCTTTCTATCAGAGAGCGAAAGTCTCCAACCAACAGCACCACCTCTACAGGAGACTGCTACTAACAGCATTCTATCACCAGAGGGCATAAGTGTCCAATCAACAGCACCACCTCCATATGCTAAGAGACTCCCAACCCCCGCAGTTGATAGTTGGGATCCTGAGACAGGATCTCAAGTATGCCCTGTATTTGAGGTAGGAGGGCAGCGAATTCACCAGGGTTTATTTTACAAAACAGTGAAGGAGCTAAAAGAGGCTGTAACAACCTATGGTCCTCAAGCACCCTTCACTGTAAGCTTGATCGAA
Organism: Urocitellus parryii; assembly: GCF_045843805.1. Classification (NCBI taxonomy): domain Eukaryota; kingdom Metazoa; phylum Chordata; class Mammalia; order Rodentia; family Sciuridae; genus Urocitellus; species Urocitellus parryii. Next base: position 103,824,566 of record NC_135542.1, read on the forward strand.
TCCATTACCAACTTAAACATGACGCCAGCAGATTGGGCTAATATGTGTAAAGCTGTGCTAACTGGAGGACAATACCTGTTATGGAAGGTTGCTAATGAGGAATTTTGCAAGGAGACAGCTATGGGAAATGCAGCAGCTGGTTATCCTCAGAGAAATCTAGATATGTTGTTAGGAAAGGGACCTTATGAGGATCGGCAGCAACAACTTGCATATGATCCTGGTGTATACGCACAAATTGCTATAGATGCACTTAAGGCATGAAAGACTTTACAAGGACATGGAGGTTTACAAGGTCAATTATCTAAGATAATACAAGGAGCTAATGAACCTTATGCTGAATTTGTAGATAGGCTTATTCAAACAGCTACCAGAGTTTTTGGGAATACAGAACAAGCAATGCCATTAATAAAACAACTGGCTTATGACCAAGCGAATCGTTGGTGCAGAGATATCATTAGACCATGGAAACAGGAAGATTTAAACAAATATATTAAATTGTGTAGAGACATTAATGAACAAGAGCAAGTCATGGCAGCTGCAGTAAAACAGGCTTTAGATGCCAGAGACATTAATGAACAAGGGCAAATTGTTGCAGCTGCAGTAAAACAGGCTTTAGATGCCAGAGACATTAATGAACAAGGGCAAATTGTGGCAGCTGCAGTAAAACAGGCTTTAGATGCCGGGCTAAGAACATGCTACAATTGTCAACAAGCAGGACATTTTAAAAGGAATTGCCCCATAGGAGGAGGGTTTAACAATACTAGGTATCAAAGGAATAGAATACCGGGTATTTGTCCACGATGCTGTAGAGGGAGACATTGGGCTAATGAATGCCGTTCTCAAACCACCATAGAGGGTACTCCATTATCAAAAAACGAACAAGGACAAGGTTTTTATCCACAATATCGTGGACAAAGGCATCGGGCTCCGTTGCCAAAAAACGGACAGGGGGCCCCAATGCTCCGGGGCCCCAAACCACAAATATACGGAGCTCTGGAGGAACCCAGCAACCCCAGCAACCCCATCAGGGTAGTGCCCAGGGCATCAGATCCCTCATCAGACAAACCAGAGGGAGCGCAGGGTTGGACATCTGCGCCTCTGCCAGAGCAGTACTAACTCCAGAGATGGGAGTTCAAATCATTCCCACAGGGGTGAAAGGACCTCTTCCCAAAGGAACAGTAGGCTTATTATTGGGACGCAGCTCTTCTACTCTAAAAGGACTTTTGATAAGTCCTGGGGTAATTGATCCCGATTATGAAGGTGAAATAAAAATTATAGCCAGTTCTCCAAAGGGTATATCAGTAATTTCACCAGGAGATAGAATAGCACAATTACTAATAATACCAAGCCTACATGATAAATTTTCCAATCATACTGTAGAAAGAGGTTCCAAGGGATTAGGCTCCACAGGTGTAGATTGGGCTATGCTTTCTTTAAATTTAGATTCTCGCCCCATGCTAAAACTAAATATTCAAGGACATGAATTTAATGGGCTACTGGATACAGGTGCAGACCTTAGCATTATCTCTCGTCAAGAATGGCCAAAACATTGGCCATTACAACAAGCCACTCAAACGCTTCGAGGCCTAGGAGTGGCGAATAATCCCGATAAAAGTGCAATGGTATTAGATTGGAAGGATCCTGAAGGATGTGAAGGAACTATACAGCCATATGTATTGGATCATCTTCCTGTAAATTTATGGGGACGAGATGTCTTAGATCAATTAGGTTTGACATTAACAAATAATATCAATCAAAATGCACCCACTATTATGGCTAGACAAGGTTTTAGGAAAGGAAAAAGATTAGAAAAACAAGAACAAGGTATAGCAGCACCAATACAAATAAATCAAGGAACAGACAGACATGGGTTGGATTTTCACAAAGGGCCACTGAGACAATAAAAATTACCTGGAAATCAGAAAGACCAGTATGGGTCCCTCAGTGGCCCTTGACTAAAGAAAAGATACAAGTAGCCCATGATCTGGTCAAACAACAATTAGTGGAAGGACATATACAACCTTCTGTATCTCCCCATAATACTCCCATTTTTGTCATCAAAAAGAAATCTGGTAAATGGAGATTATTGCAAGATTTAAGAGCCATTAATAATGAAATGGTCATTATGGGACCTGCTCAATCGGGGATTCCTCAGTTGTCTGCTTTGCCAAAAACTTGGTATGTTTTAGTTATAGATATTAAAGATTTTTTTTTTCAATTCCAATTCATCCTGAGGATAGTCCACGTTTTGCATTTACTATCCCTGCACTGAATCATGAAGGTCCTGATCAGAGATATGAATGGAAAGTACTCCCTCAAGGGATGGCTAACAGCCCAACTATGTGTCAAATTTATGTTAACAAAGTAATCCAGCCACTTAGAAATCAAAATCCTGAGCTACAAATATTTCACTATATGGATGACATATTATTAGCACACAGAGCTAAAAACACATTGCTAGAATGTTATGCCACACTTACAAACTTATTAAAAAATTATAATCTAGAGATAGCAATAGATAAAGTACAATTAAATTTTCCAATTAATTATTTGGGAGTTCTATTATCCTCAACCATGGTCCGTCCACCAAAAATTCAAATACGAGTAGATCAACTCAAATCACTTAATGACTTTCAAAAGTTATTAGGAGACATAAATTGGATAAGACCTTATCTAGGTATTCCAACAGGAGAATTGGGACCTTTATTTGATATCCTAAAAGGTCCATCAGATCCAAATTCACCCCGAATGTTAACGCCTGAAGCAAGAAAGGCATTAAAAATCATTGAAACATATATGGAAAATATGCATTTGGATAGAATTGATATAAGTTTGCCCTTATTATTTATTGTACTATCAACAAAAAATATTCCTACAGGAGTATTTTGGCAAGAAGGTCCATTATTATGGATACATTTATCTTATTCTCCTAACAATATTCTTACTAGGTATCCTGAGGCTGTAGGACAATTAATACTCAAAGGAATAAGAACAGCAAAGGCAGTGTTTGGAATTTCTCCTAATAAAATTATTACTCCATATACTATGAATCAAATTGATGAATTAGCTAATGAGTTAAATACTTGGGCAATAATCATGTGCAAATCTAATGTTTCATTTGATAACCACTTACCATCTAATCCTTTATTGTCTTTTTGGTCATTGCATCCTGTAATTTTTCCAAAAATGACAAGAAAAACACCTATCATGAATGCTCCAAATATATTCACTGATGGATCAAATAATGGTACAGCAGCAATAGTTACCCCTGATCGAACTTTTACATTTTTAGTACCCAAACAATCAGCTCAAAAGGTAGAGCTTAATGCAGTATTACAAACTTTTGTGATGTTTAAAGATTCTGTATTTAATTTATTTTCTGATAGTCAGTATATAGTTAATGCTATAGTATCCCTTGAAGATGCTGGTAGGATTTCCCCTTCTTCTACTGTTTTCTCTTTATTTTCCACTATACAAAGTTTAATCTGGGACAGAAAAGATCCATTCTTTATAGGACATATCAGGGCACATACAGGATTGCCTGGAGCCCTTAGTTTGGGCAATGATTTAGCAGATAAAACTACACATGACGTACATATTTTCTCTATACTAGAAGAAGCTATAAATTTTCATAAAAGGTTCCATGTCAATGCTAATACTTTACAAAAGCGTTTTAAAATAACTAAGGAACAAGCTAGACAAATAATAAAACAATGTCAAAATTGTGTGACCTTTTTACCACAAGTTAATCTTGGAGTCAATCCTAGAGGATTGATACCTAACCATATTTGGCAGATGGACGTCACACACTTGCCAGAATTTGGAAAATTAAAATATTTGCATGTTACAGTTGATACTTCTTCTGGATTTTTGATGGGCTCCCTTCATGCCGGAGAAAAAACTAAAGATGTTATAGCTCATTGCTTACAAAATTTTGCCACTGTGGGCATTCCAAAACAGTTAAAAACAGATAATGCCCCTGGTTATACGTCTACTTCTTTTAAACAATTTTGCTCATCATTTGGCATTACTCATATAACAGGAATCCCATACAATCCACAGGGACAAGGCATAGTTGAAAGAGCTCATCAAACTATTAAAATGTACTTATTAAAGCAAAAAGACGGAATTGGGAAGGGGTATATATTCCCCAAAGATAAACTTAAAATAACCCTTTTTACTCTAAACTTTTTAAATTTGGATTCATCAGGACTTAGTGCTGCAGAAAGGCATATGTGTCCAAAAAATGTACATAAGCCCAAGGTACTTTGGAAAGATATTCTAACAGGACAATGGAAAGGTCCTGACCCAGTAATTGTCTGGAGTCGGGGGTCTGTTTGTGTGTTTCCACAGGAAGAACAGCAGCCGATTTGGATTCCGGAGAGATTAACTAAAGTCCTGACCCAGTGATTGTCTGGAGTCGGGGGCCTGTTTTTGTGTTTCCACAGGGAGAACAGCAGCCGATTTGGATTCCAGAGAGATTAACTAAAGCAATTTCTACAGACCAAAAAGAAGATGATTTGGCTCAAATCCATAACAGCTGATATCCAAAACTCCAATTTGGCTATCCTTACATCTGCGACAGAACCAGGATGCTTTTTTCAATATCTATTTTATTATTGCCCTTTCCCATATCATGAAGTTCTATTTTGTTTTTTGAGCTCATACAGACCTAGGTTAATGTTTTGCTGATCAGTTCTATATATTTTTTTTTTTACTATAGAGTTGTTAAACATTGCAATGGAGATTTCACCTGTAAAAAGTTATAAGGCCTTTACCATTATGTTATGTGTTGTATGTATTATGTGTGCACACTTGTGTTTTGTGTTATGTGTTTGAATGTACATATGTCCATATATCATATATGATGAGCGCTCATAAAAAAAAAAAAGGATCCAAAAATTTTTTTTTTATTCACGTGATTTAAATGGTTTAATTTAAATTGGGTAAATAACTGTTAAGAATTGTTTTAATATGTAAACAAAAAAAGGTTAACAGATCTGTTTGTTTACTTTCACCTATCCTTTTCATTATATTTAATAATTCTTTTCAAGATAATGTAAATTGTTAAGAAGATTGTTTCCTTTTAGTGCCTTCTAGAATGATACACAATTATTAATATTAACCATTATTGACAAAATTCTTATCTTCATCCCAATGCCGGTGGAGATAATGTAAATTGTTAAGAAAATTGTTTTCTTTTAGTGCCTTCTGGAATGTTACACAATGTTTTCTTTAGCCATTATTGCCAAAATTTCTATCTTCATCCCAGAGCCAGTGAAGATAATGTAAATTGTTAAGAAAATTGTTTTCTTTTAGTGCCTTCTGGAATGTTACACAATGTTTTCTTTAGCTATTATTGCCAGACTTTCTATCTTCATCCCAGTGCCGGTGAAGACAATGTAAATTGTTAAGAAAATTGTTTTCTTTTAGTACCTTCTAGAATGTTATATAATTTTTTCTTTAGCCATTATTGCCAGAATTCCTATCTTCATCCCTGTGCCGGTGAAGACAAAGATAAAACTAATCTACAGTCTCTGCAATAGCCATCACTGAACCGCTTACAGAACTTGCCTAAACTATGTGTCACTTGTATGCATTGTGAACTCACTTGTATGCATTGTGAACTATCTGTTGGTGCAGCGACTTGTGGTAGTATTGGAGTATTGATTTGGTATATCTTCCTCCCTTCTGCTTGTAATGATCGTTCAGCTATTTGGGGGCCAACAGAGGTGAGGCAAAGAACCTCACCCCCCCCCCCGCTGGTACCTCTCCACAGGTGTGGCTGTATACTGGACCGGTAGTCAATGACGGGTAAGATCCAATTACAATGGTACCAACCTAAGACAGGAGGCTGACGCCCTGAGGTCAGCTCATCCGAAGACGGGTAAGGACCATATGTAGTATTGGACAACCTAAGGCAGGCACAGTCCCTAAGCCACATGCTTGTCGTTTAAACAGAGAGGGGGAGATGTTGAGAGCCACAGCCAAAGGGGCCCCAGCAAACTTCCAGCTGCCAGCAAACTTCCAGCTGCCGGCTGATGATTGGCTCACAGTGGCCCCAGCAACATCTAGCTGATTGGCTCCTCTGCGGTGATGTTCATTGGGCTGTTTCCCTGCCCTTCAAGCTGCCAGCTGATGATTGGCTCACAGTGGCCCCAGCAACATCTAGCTGATTGGCTCCTCTGCAGTCATGTTCATTGGGCTGTTTCCCTGCCCTTCAGACTACGGAACTGCTCATTGGGGGACTTCTTTGGCTCCGCCCACGCGACCTAGCCAATCGGCCTCAAGAGCAGGAGGATTGTGGGAGGTGGTGGTTGGTGTGTGGGAGAGGCTTGTGGAAGCTGGTGGTGGCAGTTGGGCTCTGAGGGTTTTTCCTGAGGAGCTGTTTTGTTTGGCGTTTGTAGTTTTAAAAATAAAGTTTGTTTCTTTTGACAAGTGGCTCCTGAATTGTGCCCAGTCAGACTGCGGCAATTAACCATAACCCTAACCTAACCATAACCATAGTTCTAACGGTAGCTCTAATCCAATCTATTACCCTAACCATAACCCTAATCTAATTCTATCCCTAGGCCTAAAACTAACCCTATCCCCAACCTAAACCTGGCCATTACTCTAAATCTAAACTTAACACCAAACCTAACTATATCCATTACTCTAACCCTAACACTAACCCTAAAGCTAATTTGAGCCCTAAGCCTAAACCTTAAACTAACCCATACCCTAAAACTGACTCTGACTCTACTAATACCCCTAGCTGTAAACCTGACCCTAACCTTCAACCTAACACTTAAAATAGACCTGGCCATAATCTTTACCCAACAACTATCCCTAACCATAATCCTAGACTTGATATTAGCCCTATTCCTAATCCTAGCCCTAACCCTAACACAAATCCTAGCCCTATTCCTATCCCTAAGCTTAGTCTTAATCCTAACCCTAACATGAACCCTAGCTCTAGCCCTAATTTTATGCTTTGCCCTAGCCCTAAATGTAGCTGTAACATACATTTCCCTAACCCTAATGCTAACCCTAACCCTAACCCTAAACCTACGCCTAAACCTACCACTAACCATAGCTCTAATCTAGCCCTAATTTAGCCCTAACCCTAAACCTAACACTCTCTCTAGCACTAAGATTAACTAGAAACTCTTGCCCTAGTCCTATCCCTAGTTCTAAACCTATCCCTTACTGTAACCCAAACCCTATCCCTATCCCTAGCCCCAACCCTAGTACTAACCTTCACTCTAGCACTAAATCTGGATCTAACCCTAACCTTAAGCATAAAGATCACTCTAACATTAGCCCTAACTCTAATGCTAATTGGAAAACTAGCCCTAAAATACCCTAACCCTAAAACAATATCGAGCGATAACCCTAACCCTAACCCTTAATCTAAACCAAGCCAAAAACCTACACTGAACCCTAAACGTAGCCTTAATTTGAGTCCTAACCCTAACCCTACAAGTAAACCTGACTCTTACTCAGACCCTAACAGTAACCCTAGTTCTAAACATTGACCTAACGCTAACCCTAGAAGCAGCCCTAATTTGAATCCTAGTTCTTTCATTAGCCATAGCCCTAATGATAACACAAATTCAAGCCCTATTCTGATCCCTAAACCTAGTTTAAACCCTAAACATAATTCTAACCCTAACCCTACTTCTACCTCTAACCCTATTCCTTACCCTAAGCCAAACCCTCAACCTAATGCTACCCTAGTCCTAAATATAATCCTTAGCTTACCCCAAACCCTATCTCTATTACTAGTCCTAACTCTAGCCCTCATTCTAGCTCTAACCCTAACTCTAACCCTGACCCTTATTCTGAGCCTCACACTAACCCTAGGTCTAAACCTGACACTAACTCTAAAGCGAACCCTAACCCTACCCCTACTGGTAAACCTATACCTATACTTAACAGTAACACTAGCACTAGACCAAACCTAATCCAAAATAGAGTCATAAATCTTTTTTAGCCCTAAACAAAATCCTATCACTAGCCCTAACAATAACCATTAACCTAACTTAAGGACTAACTCTATCTATCCCTAGAACAAATGCTAGTTCTAAATTTGGACCTCACCATAAACCTAACCCTAACCTGAACAATGACCGTTACCCTGAAAGAACCTCTAGCTCTAAATCATATCCTTACCCCAAATCTAACCAGAACACTAGACTTATCATTAACGCTAACCCTAAAACTAGCCATAATTATATCCCTAGCTTTTACATTACCCATAGCCCTAATGCTAGCCATAAACCTTAAACAAAACATAGCCCTTATCCTAGCCCTACACCTAGCCCTTATTGCAACTCTAACCGTAAGCCTAGACCTAATCCTAACCCTAGCCCTCGCCCTGAACCTAATTATTGTCCAAACTCTAATCTTAATCTAAACATATCCCTAACCCTAATCCTAACCGTAGCCCTAACTCTAACCCTAACACTCATGCTAGAGTTAATCCTAGATCAAACGCTAACACTTACCCCAAACCTAACCCTCACACTAAACCTAGACCTAATGATAACCCTAGTCCTAATTCTAACCTTAACCATAGCCCTAACCTTAAATCTAAACCTATCCATTACCCTAAAGATAAGCCTAATTTAAATGCTAACCCTAGGCCTAATGCTAACACTATTGCAAACACTAATCCTATTCATTAGTCTAAATCTAACCTGAACCCTACACCTAACCCTGTCAATTACCCTAACCCAAACCCTAAACCTATTCCTAACAATTATTCAAGCTTTAACCATAAATCTTAACCTAAACCAAATCCTACCTAAACCCTGACCCTAGTAATACACTTAGATTTAAACCTGACCCTTTACCTGAACCTAACCCTTACACTAGACCTAGCCATAACCTAACCTTAAAACAAACAGTAACCATAAACTTAGACCTGACATTAGTCCCATTCCTAATCATAGACCTAATCCAGCACAAACACTAGTCCCCATTTTAGGCCTATACCTAGCCTTAATCCTAACCCAAATCCTAACTCTATTCCTATCTCTAATTTTAACCCTTGCCCTAGACCTGAACTTAGATATAACCCCATCCTTTACCCTAATCTTATCACTAACCCTAACCCTAACACTAATCATATTTCTAGCCCTAACCATAGGCCTAACCCTAACACTAACCCTAGCACTAACCCTAGCCCTAATTTAGCCCTAACTTTAACACTACCCCTATCCTTGGCCTGAGACTAACTCTAACTCTCCCCCAGCCCTATTTCTAGTTCTATCCCTATCTATTACAATAAAACTAACACAAGCCCTATACTTAGCCCTAACCCTAGCCCTAGACCCTACCCAAGATCTAACCATAACTATACATTTGGCCCTAATTCTAAGCCTAATTCTCAACCTACCACTAGACCTAACACTGTTGATAAATCTAAAACTAGCCATAATCCTAGCCTTATTTATTAAAAAAAAATAAACAAGCCATTGTCCTAATCCTAAATGTTAACCTAAACCAAATCCTAACCCTAAACCTAGCCGTAACCTTCTATCTGTAATTCATGTACTAGTCCTAAAATTAACCCTGACCCTGACTTATACTCTAACACTAACCTTAGTTATAAATATCACATTAACCCTAAAAATAATGCTAAGACTAGATCTAGACCAAATACTATCTCTAATCATAACCTTAGTTCTTATATTAGCCATAGCCCTAACCATAGCCCTAAACCTAACTGAAAACTAGCCTCAATCTGAGACTTAACCCTAGCAATAACCCTAAACCTACACCTAGCCCTAACCCTAATTTTAACTCTATCTCACCCTAAGCCAAACCCTATCCATAATGCTAATCTTACTCCTAATCCTAATCCATAGCCTAATCCGAACCCTAACATTATTACTAGTCCTAACCCTAGCCCTCGGTCTAGCTCTAACCCTATCTCAAATCCTTTCTTTAACACAAACCCTAAGTCTAAATCTGACCCTAACCCTAAGCCAAACCTTAAAACTAGCCCTACCTGTAAACGTATAGATAAAGCTAACCCTAACACTAGCCCTAGACCCAAGCCTAATCCTAAATATAGCCATAACTCTAGATCTAGACCTAAAAAAATCCTGATCTCGAGCCCTAACATAATACTTAACATAAAGAAAACACTAACCCTACCCAGAGACCAAACCCTAGTCCTAATTCTGGCTTTCACTCTAAACCTAACTCTAACCTGAACACTGACCCTAACACTAACACTAAACCTAGCTCTAAACCTGAACCTAACCCCAAACCTAAACCTAACACTAGACATAGCCATAACCCTAAACCTAAAACTAGCTCTAATCAGAACCCTTAGCCTAAACATAACCCTAGCCCTATTCCTAAATATAAACCTAAAGCTAGCCCTAATCCTAACCTTAACCGTAGTACTAACCTTAGCTCTAACTGTAACATTACCCTAACCCTTACCCTAAAACGAATAATAACTCTGACCCTAAACCTAACCCTATCTCTAACCCTAATCATAAACCTAACCTTCGACCTAACCCTAAATCTAACCCTTGCCATAAACTTAACCCTAAATTAAACCCTAACCCTTAACTTAAATCAAAACTAAACCTATCCCTAAACCTAAATTTAACCATAACCTAAGCTCAACCCTAACCCTAATCTTACATCTAACCCAATACATTACTTTAAAACTAACCCTGACCCTAATAAAAATCCTAGATCTAACCCAAACCCTAACCATAACCATAACCATAATCCTAATCCAGACCTAACACTAAACACAACCTAGCCCTAACCATAGCTTAAACCCTAACCCTTACCCTAACCATAACCCTAGCCCTAGCCCTTACCATAATCTTAACTCTATCCCTAACCCTAAGACAAAACCTAGCCCTAATCCTAGTTGTAATTTAGCCCAATTCCTAAACCTAAAACTAACCCTAGAATTAAGACTAACTATAATTCTCACCCAGGACAATTGCCTACTTCTAACCCTATCGCTTATTGTAACCCTAACCCAAGCCCCAACCCTATTCGTAACCTTTGCACTATCCTTAGCTCCAGAACTAACTCTAGATGGAAACCTATCTCTAAAACTAACCCTAACTAAATGCCTCAGCCTAACCCTGAAACTAGCTCTAACCCTAATACTAATCCTAAAATTAGCCCTAACCCTATCCCTAGCCCTAAAACAAAACCAAGACATAACCCTTAACCTAGACCAAACCCTAACCCTACACAAGCCCTAACCCTGTCCCTAATTTGAAACCAAACCCTAACCCTAAACCTAACCATGACCCTGATTCATATCCAAACAGTAAACCTAGCTCTAAACATCACCTGAACCTTAAAATTAACCCTAACCCTAGACCTAGCCCTAAACCTAACCCTAAAACTAACCCTAATTTTAACCAGTTCTTACAATAGCCATAACCATAACACTAGCCCTAACGCTAATACAAAACTAGCCCTAATCCAAGCCCTAACACGAGCTTTAACCCTAAATCTAACCCTAACCCTAGTTCTAACCCTAGCTCTAAACTTATCCCTTACCATAAGCCAAACCCTCACCCTAATACTAACCGTATTCTTAGCACTAATCCTTAGCCTAACCAAAACCCTAACTCTATAACTAGTCCTAACCCTAACCTTCATTCTAGATCTACCCATAACCCAAACCCTAACCATATTCCTGACCACTATTCTGACCCTAAAATTAATTTTAGGTCTAAATCTTAACCTAACCCTATACTGAACTCTAACACTAGCCCTACTGGTAATCTTGTACATAAACCTAACCTTAACACTAACCCTACACCTAAACCTAATCTTAAATGTAGACATAACTATAGCCGTAGACCTAAGACAAACTACACCTAGCCTTAACAATAACCCTTAACCTAACCCAAACTCTAACCCTACCTCTAGAACTAACCCTAGTCCTAATTCTGGCTTTAACCCTACCCATTACCCTACACGAACACTGTTCCTGACACTAACAAAATCCTAGCTCTAAACTTCACCCTAACCCTAAAACTAACCCTAAAACTACACATACCCCTAATATTAACCATAAAACTAGTCCTAATCATTACACTAGTTTTTACATTAGCCATAGCCCTAACCTATCACAAAATCTAGCCCAAATCCAAGCTGTAACTTAGTGTTAACACTAAAGCTAACCCTAACAACAACCCTAGCCCTAACCATAATCCTAAGCCTAACTCTAGACCTAATCCTAACCATAACCCTACTGCTAACCCTAGCTCTAATACTATTCATTACCTTAAGACAACTGTAATCCTTATGCCAATCCTAGGCCGAACCCTAATCCAAGCACTAGCCTTAAACCTACTCATTAACCTACACAAAACCAGAACCCTAAAAATAACTGTGTCATTACCTGATCTCTAAAAATAAGACTAATATGAGCCCTAAACCTAAACCTTAACCTAACCCAAACCCTAACCTTGACCCTGACTCTAATACTCATAGCTCTATACCTGACCCTAACAAGAAACCTCACCTTTACAATACACCAAGCCACAAACCTAACCATAAAACTATCCCTAATTGTACCCTAGACCTGAAATTAGCCCTAGCTCTAATGCTAGCCCTAACCCTAATACAAAACTTAGCCCACATCCTAGCCATAAACCTCACCTTAATCATAAACCTAACCCTAAAATTAACCCTAACCTTAATCCTAGTCCTCACCCTAGTCCTAAAACTAGCTATATCCCCATCCCTTACCCTAAACCTAACACTAAACCTAGCCTTAACCCTAGGCCTAATCCTATCACTAACCTTAGTCCTAATCCAAGTCCTAATTTAGCCGTATCCCTAACCCCAACCCTAGCCATAAGACTAACTCTAACTCTCACACTAGTCATATACCTAGTTCTAACCCTATCCATTATTATCATATACCTAGCCCTAAAAGTAGCCCAACCCTAGCCCTATACTTAGCCCTATCTCAAAACCTAGATCTAAATCTAACTCTAAATCTAACAATAACCCTAAAACTAAATCTATCCATAACTCTATTCCTAACCCTAACCTTTAACCTAAGCCTAAAAGTCACACTTACACTAGCTCTAACCCTACAACTAATCTTAAAACTAGCCCTAACCTTTCCCCTAGCTCTAAATCAAAACCGAGTCATAGCCCTGACTTTAACCCTTAACCTAAACCAAATTATAACCCTACACCTATCCCTAACCCTATACCTAATTATAGGCTAACCCTAACTCGAAAACTAACCCTGACCCTGACTCTGACCCTAAAACTAACCCTGGCTCTAAACATCATCATCACCATAAACCTAACCTTAACACTAGACCTAGACCTAACTCTAACTCTATAAGTAGCTGTAATCATAAACCTACTTCATAACTTAGCAGTAGCCTTAACCCTAGCCCTAACCTAACCCAAAACCTAGCCTTAATCTGAGTCCTAAACCTAGCTTTAACCCTAAAGTTAAACCTAAACCTAACACCAAAACTAGTCTTAATCTTATACATAACCCTAGCCCTAAGCTTAGGGCTAACCCTATCCATCATCATAATGATAACCCTAACCCTTATGATAATCCAAGTCCTAAACCTAACCCTATCAATTATACCAAAAAAACCTAAACCCTAAACCTAAACCTATCATTACTCTAACCCTAAATCTAACAGTAATTTGAGCCCTGCATCTAAACACTAACTTAACCAAACCTAATCCTGACCCTCACCCTAAAAATAACCCTAGATCTAAAACTGACCCTAACAAAAACCCTAAACCTTATACTGGACCAAGCCATAAACCTAACACTAAATCTATCCTTAACTGTAACCCTAGACTTGACATTAGCCCTAGCCCTAATGCTATGCCAAACCCTAAAACAAATCCTTGTTCTCATCCTAGCCCTAAACATAGCCTTAATCATAACCCTAACCCTAATCATAGTTTTAACACTAATACGAACCCTCACTCTTGCCCTAAACCTAGTTATAACCACATCCCTTATTCTAAAGTAAACCCTAACTCTAACCCTAACCTTAGTGCTAACCCTTGCCCTATCCTTAGCCCTAGCACTAACCTTAGGCAAAACAGAACTCTAAATCTAGCCCTAACCCGAAGCCTAAACCTAATCCTAACACTAGCCCAAACCATGACACTAATCCTAAAACTAGCCCTAACTCTAGCCCTAAAACATATCCAAGCCATAGCTCTAACCCTAATCATTAACCTAAATCAAACCCCAACCTTACACCTAGCCCTAAACCTAGCCTTAATCATAACCCTAAATCTAGCCCTAAACCTAACCCTAATTCTAACTCTCACCCTACCTCTAAACCTAGCTATAATGTCATCTCTTACCCTAAATTTAAACCTAACCCTAACCCTAACCCTAGGCTTAAGATAAAGACAAAACCCAGCATTAATCCTAGTCCTAATTTAGCTCTATCTCTAACCCTACCCTACCCTAGCCCTAAGATTAACTCTAACTCTTGCCTAGTTCTATCCCTAGTTCTATCCCTATTCACTACCATAAACATAATCCTAGCCCTAACATTTGCCCTAAAGTTAGTCCCATCCCTAACCGTAACTCTAAATCTAAGCCTAAGCCTAACACAAACACTAGCCATAACCCTAATGATAATCGTAAAACTGGCCTAACTCTCACCCTAGCAGTAAGCCAAAACCAACCAATAGCCCTAACCCTAAATCTAACTTAAACAAAATCCTAACACTACACCTAGCCCTAGACCTAGCCGTAATTCAAGTCCTAAGCCTCAATTTAAACTAATCCTAACACTGACTCCTATCCCCAAAGTCACCCTAGCTCTAAACACTGCCCTATAGTCAAACCGAACACTAACATTAACAATAGCCCTAATTCGAGTCTTAACGCTAACCCTAAAACTAACTATGACCCTAGCTCTATCCTAAACCCTAACCCTCACCCTAACCCTAATCCTAACATTAAACCTAGCATTAATGTTAGCTATAACCATATGCATTACCCCAAACCTAACCGTAATTAAAACTCTATCCCAAACACTAAACCTAACTCTAACCATAAATGTAAACCTTGACCTAAACCTAAATCTAACCCTCACCCTAGCCCTAACCCTACCTCAAACACTAACCCTAACCTTAGCCTAACCATAACCCTAGTCCTAAACCTAACACTTACCCTAAGCCTAAAACTTATCCCAAATCACACCCTAGACCTATCTCTAAACCTAGCTGTAATCCTAGACCTAATCCAAACCAAAACCTATCCCTAACCCTAGCTATAAACCTATCCATTACACTAAACATAAACCTAACCCTATGCTAACCCTAACACGATCACTAAACCTAACCAATCCATTACCCTAAACCTTAACTGAAACCTAAACTAAACCCTACTTATTATGCTAACCCTAAAATAAACATAATGCTAATTTGAGCCCTAACCCTAAACCTTTAGCTAAACCAAATGCTAATCCTGACCCTGACCCTAATAATAGCCCTAGCCCTATAGCTGACCTTTAACCTAAACCTAACTCTTACACTAGACCTAGCCATAACCAACCCTAAATCTATACTTACTATTAACCCTAGAACTGATATTAGCCCTAGACCTGGTCCAAGCCATAACCCTAACAGAAACTCTAGCCCTAAACTAAGCACTAAACCTAGTTTAATTCTAAACTGAACCTTAACCCTAGGCCTAAACCTAATTCTAACCCTCACCCTAGTCCTAAACCTAGCTATAACCCCACCTATTCCCCTAAACTTATCCTTAACACCAATGCTAACCCTAACTCTAGCCCAACCCCTCGGTCTAACCCCAACACTAACCCTAGCCTTAACACCAATGCTAACCCTAACTCTAGCCCAACCCCTCGGTCTAACCCCAACACTAACCCTAGCCCTAATTTAGCTCTAACCCTACCACTAATCCTAGCCCTAATTTAGCCCTAAATGTAACCATAAATCTAGCCCTAATCCTAGCCTTAATTTAGCCCTAACCATATCACTAACCCTAGCCCTAATTCAGCCCTAACCCTAGCCCTAACCATAGCCCTAATCCTAGCCCTAATTTAGCCCTAATCCTAACCCTAACCCTAAGACTACTACTAAGGCTAACTCTAATTCTCACCCTAGCCTTATACCTAGTTCTAATCATATTTGTTTCCATAACCCTAACTCTCAGCCTAATCCTAGCCCTAGCCCTAGCCCTAACCCTAGATCTAACCCTAACACTAAATCTAACTCTAACTCTAAGCCTAAACGTCAACCTAACACTAGCCCTAATCCTGATGCTAATCCATAATTTAGCCGTAACTGTAACCCTAGCCCTAATACAAAACCAACCTATATTCCTAACCCTTAACCTAAACCAAAGCCTAACTGTACACCTAGTACTAACTCTAGCCATAATTCGAGTTTTAACCCTAACC
Organism: Urocitellus parryii; assembly: GCF_045843805.1. Taxonomy (NCBI): domain Eukaryota; kingdom Metazoa; phylum Chordata; class Mammalia; order Rodentia; family Sciuridae; genus Urocitellus; species Urocitellus parryii. The sequence goes on from NC_135542.1 coordinate 103,840,993, forward strand.
CTAAAACTAACCCTGACTCTGACAGTGACCCTAAAAATAACCCTTTTTCTAAACATCACCTAGCCCTTACCCTAACCCTAAAACTAGCACTAATTGTAACACTAGTTCATACATTAGCCATAGCCCTAAACCTAGCCCTAACCAAAACACAAACCAAGCCCTAATCCGACCCTTAACCCTAGCTTTAAACCTAGCCCTAAACCTAACCCTAACCAAGAACCTAGCCCTAAACATTACCCTAACACTAGCCAGAATTACAACCATTACCCTATCCCTATCACTAACTCTAACCCTATTCATTACCCTAACCATAACCATAACTCTAATGGTAACCCTAGTCCCAACCCTATACTTATCTCTAACCCTAACCTATTTCATTAACCTAAACCTAACCTGAACCCTAAACCTAACCCTATCATTACCCTAACCCTAACGCTAATGCTAATTTGAACCCTAACCCTAAACATTAACCTAACCCAAACCCTAACTCTGACCCTTCCCATGATAATGTACCTAGTTCTAACCTTGAACCTACCATAAATCTAAACTTTATACTATACCTAGCCATAAATATAACCCCAAAACTAACCCTAACCATAACCCTAGACCTGAAATTTGCCCTAGCCATAATACTAGCCCTAAACTTAACACAAACAAAACCCATAACCCTAACCCTAGCCCTAGCCCTAATCCTACTTTTAACCCTAGCCCTAAATTTGCCTCTAACCCTATCAATTACCATAAACATAACCCTAATTATAATTCTAACCCTAGGCCTAAATCTAACCCTATACCTTACTGTAACCCTATCCCTAACCTGAACCCTAAACCAACCCTATCATTACCCTAACTCAAAACCTAATGCTAATTCGAGTCCTAAACCTAAACCCTAACCTAAACAAAACCCTAAACCTGATACTGACCCAAATAATTACCCTAGCTCTATACTATATCCTTCCCCTAAACATAACACTTACGTAAACATAGCCATAAACCTAACCCTAAAACTATCCCTAACCGTAACCCTAGATCTGACATTCGCTCTAACACTAATCCTACCTTTAACCCTAACACAACCCTAGCCTTCATCCTAGCCCTAAACCTACCCTTAATCATAACTCTAATGAAACCCTAGCCCTAACCCTAATTCTAACCTTCATCCTAGCCCTATCTCTAGCTAACCCTATTGCTTACACTAAACTTATCCGTAAGCCTAAAACTAAACCTAGGCCAAAGCCCTATTACCTAGCCCTACTACCATAAACCTAGCCCTATCACAAGCCCTAATTAAGCCCTATGCCTAACCATACACTAAGATTAGCCATAAGAATAACTCTCACTCTCACCCTAGCCCTATTCCTATTTCTAGCCCTATCCTTTACCATAACCCTAATCCTAGCCCTAAACCGAGACCTAATAGTAGCACTATCCTTAGCCCTACAGCTAACCCTAGATTTCATTCTAAATTGAAATCTAACTTTAACACTAATCCTAAACCTAACCTAAACCTAAACCTAACACTAGCCTTAAAACTAATGGTAAACCTAAAACTAGCCCTAACCATAGCCCTAGCCCTAAAACAAAACCGAGCCAAAGCCCTAACTTTAAATCTTAACCTAAATCAAAACCTAAAACTACTCCTAGCCCTAACCCTAGCCCTAATTCGAGTCCAAACCCTAACCCTGAAATTACTCTGAACTTGAATTTGACCCTAACACTAAACATCACCCTATTGATATACCTAATCCTACCATTAGACCTAGTCCTAAACCTAATCCTATAACTAACCCAAATTGAAACCCTAGTCCATACATTGGCCCTAGCCCTAGCCCTACTCCAAACCCTAACATAAAATTAGCACTAATTCCAACATTAACCATAGCCCTAATCATAGCTCTAATTATATCCACTACCCTAACTCCAGCCCTAACCCTAGCTCTCATTGTATCCATTACCCTAACCATAATCCTAACCCTAATGCTAACCCTAGGCTTAACCCTAACCCTATCACAATCCCTAAACCGAACCCATTACCCTAAAACTAACCTGAACCCTCATCCTAAGCCTATTCATTACCCCAACCCTATCCCTAACCCTAATGCTAATTCGAGCCCTAAACCTAAACCTTAAGTTAAACCACACTGTAAGCCACACACTGACCCTAATTATACAGACAGCTGTAAACTTGACCCTTACCCTAAATCTAACCCTTACACTAAACCTAACCATAAACATAACCCAAAACATATCCCAAACTGTAACACTAGACTTGACATTAGCCCTAGCCCTAATCCTAGCCCTATCCCTAATACGAACACTAGCTCTCATCCTAGCCCAAAACCTAGCATTAATCATAACCTAACCCTAATTCTAACCCTTTCCCTAAACCTAGTTATAATCCAATTGCTTACCCTAAACAAAACCCAAACTCTAACCCTAACACTAACCCTAGCCCTAATATTAAACCTAGGACTAACTCTAACATTAACCCTAGCCATAATCCTAAACCTAACCCTAACCCTAGCTTTAAGAATAAATATAACTCTTGCCCTATCCCTAGCCCTAATTCTAACCCTATCACTTACCTTAACCTTATTCCTAGCCCTAATCCTGGAATAACCTTAGCCCTAACCTTACACCTTGCCCTAACTCTAGATCTAAAACTAACTCTAAAATCTAAACCTAATTCTAACTAACTCTAAATCTAACCTTAATACTAGCCCTAACCCTAAAGCTAATTCTAAAACTAGACCTAACCATAGGTTTAGCTCTAAAACAAAACTGAGCCATAACATTAATCCTAAAGTTTTACCTCAACCAAACTTTAACTTTACATCTAGCCCTAAGCCTAGCCCTAATTCGAGTTCTAATTTTAACCCTAAAACTACCCTGAACCTGTATCTGACATTAACACTAACCCTAAATCTAAACATCACCCTAAACATAAACCTTAACCTAACACTAGACCCTAATTCTAATCATAACCCTAGATCATATATTAACTGTAACCTTAAATCTAATGCTAACCAAAACCTAGCCCAAATCTGAGATCTAAACCTAGCTTTCACCCCAAACCTGAACCTAACACTAGCCCTAACCCTAACCCAAACCCTAGCTCTAACTCTAGCTCTATCCTTAACTTTTACTCTAGCCAAACCCCAAACCTAATGCTAAACCTAGTCTTAAAACTAATCATTAGTCTAACCCAGACCCTAACCGTATTACTAGTCCTAAGCCTAGCCCTCATTCTTGTTATAACCATAACCCAAATCCCAACCCTAACTCTGACCCTTATTCTGAACCTGAACCTAAACCTTATCCTAACACTAGCCCTACCCATAACCCTATATCTAAACCTAACCCTAACAGTAGCCCTAGATTAAACCTAATCCTAAATCTAGCCATGTCTTTAATGAAGACCTAAACAAAAACCTAGCCCTAGTTCTAGTGATAACCCTTAACCTAAACCAAACATTAACCTTACCTCTAGACCAAATCAATCCTACTTCTGCCTCTAACCCTAACCCTAACACGAATCCAAACAAATACCCAAACACTAACACTAAAACTAGCTATAAATCTGACCCTAACTGAAATTTAAACCTAGCACTAGATCTAGCCATAACTGTAAACTTAATGCTAGCCCTTACATTTACATAGCACTAAAATTAGCTCTAAACCTAATAAAAAACCTAGCCGTAATCCTAGGCCTAAATCTAACAAATACATAACTGTAACCCTAACCTAACCTTATCACTTACCCTAAGCCTATCCCTCACGCCAAACCTAAACCTCACCTTAGACCTAACCCTAGATAAAAACCCCAAACTGAAACCTAAACATAATCATAGACCTATCCCTAAACCTAATCCTAATCCTTGCCCTAATCATAATGTTAACACTAGCCCTAATTCTATCTCTAAAATTTTCCATTACTCTAAACCGAATCTAACCCTAATGATAACCCTAGCTCTAATTCTAAATTTAAACCTCATCCTAGACCTAACCCTAAACTTAACCCTCATCATAGTCTTAACCCTAGATGAAATCCTAACCCTTACTCTAACACTAACCCTAGCTCAAACCGTAACAGTAATCCTAATCCTAAAACTACCCCTAAACATACCCTGACATCTAACCTATCCATTACCCTAACTTTAATGATAATCTTAGCCCTAACCCTAACACTAACCCTAAACATAAAACTAACCCTAACCCTAATCCAACTTCTAACCCTATCCATTAACCTAACTCTAAAGATAACCTTAGCCCTAACCCTAACACTAACCCTAACCTTAACCATAAATCTAACCCTAGACATAACCCTAAACCTATCACTCTCCCTAGTACTAACCCTAGCTCAAAATCAAATCATGTACCATAAACCTAACCAAAATACAAAGCCTAGCCCTAGCCCTAATTCTAATCCTAACCCTAGCCCTAATCCTATCCAAAACCCTAGCTCTAACCCTAGCTCTAATTCTACTCATTACCCTAACAATAACTCTTAACCAAATGCTAATCCTAGGCCTAACCCTCACCCTATCACTGACCTTAACCCTACTTATTATCCTAATCTTAACCTGAATCCTAAAACTAAACCTATCTATTAACCTTACTGTAATTCTAACCCTAAAGCTAATTTGAGCCCTAACCCCAATAATTAACCTAACACAAACACAAAACCTGACGCTGACCTAAAAATACACCTTACTCTTAACCTGGCCCTTATCCTAAACCTAATATTAGACCTAGCCATGAACCTAACCCTATAACTATCCCTAGCCATAATGCTAAACCTGACAATCCCTATGCCTAAAACTTGCCCTAAATCTAATACAAACCCTAGCCCTCATCCTAACCCCAAATCTAGCCTTAATCCTCACACAAATGTAACCCTAGTCCTAAACATAATTCTAATCATCACCCTAGCCCTAAACCTATCTATATCCCCATCCCTTCCCCCTAAAAGTAACCCTAAACCTATCCCTAAGCATAGCCCTATCCTGATTCCTAAACCTAACACCAATTCTAGTCATATTTGTAGCCCTTATTTAGCCCTAAACTTAACCCTATCCTTAGCCTAAAGACAAACTTTAACTCTCGCACTAGCTTTATTCCTAGTTCTAACCCTATCCCTTACCATAACCCATACACTTGACCTAACCTTATCCCTAACCCTAGTCATAACCCTAACCCTAGAATTAACCATAACTATAAATATACCACTAAGGCTAAACTCACCCTATCATTAGTAACAACACTAACATTAACAGTAAAACTACACTTAACTTTAGCCTAAGCCCTAAAACATAACGAGCCATAGCACTAACCCTAATCCTTAACCTAAACCAATTCCTAACCCTACATCTATCCCTAAGCCTACCCTGAATTTGAGTCTTATCCCGAATCCTAAAACTAAACCTGCCCCTGACTCTGAACCTAACACTAATCCTAGCTCAAAACATCACACTGAACTTAAACCTAACCAGAAAACTAGACTTAGCCATAAATGTAACCCTAAAATTAGCCTTAATCATAACCCTATTTCTTACATTAGCTGTATCCCTAACACTAGCCCTAATGTAAACCAAAACCTAGCCCTAATGTGAGCCCAAACCCTAGTTTTAATCCTTGCTCTAAATCTAAACCAAGTCCTAACTCTTACCTGAAACTAACCCTAAATTTAATCCTTGTACTAACCTTAAACCTAACACTAACCCTAACCCTAACACTAAACATAACTCTAGCCCTAACCCTAGCTCTAACCCTATTCATCACCCTAACTCTAACTCTTACCCTAACCCTAATACTAACCCTTGGCCTAACCCTAACACATTTGCTAACCCTAAACTATCCATTACTTTAAACATAACCCTAACCCTAAACCTAACCAGACATAAACCTAGATATAACACTAACCCTAAAACTAGCCCTAATTGTAACCCTAGTTCTTACATTAGCCGTACCCCTTAAGCTAACACAAAACCTAGCCTAGCCCTTATCCGGGCTCTAACCCTAGCTTCAATCCTAACCCTCACCCTAACCCTATACCTAACACTACCATAACCCTAGACCCAACACTAGTGCTATTCCTATCCCTTACTCCAAGCTGAACTCTAACCCTAAAGCTACCCTAGTCCTAAACCTAATTCTTAGCCTAACCCAAAACATGACTCTATTACTAGTCCTAACCCTAACTTTCAATCTATCTCTATCAATATCCCAAACCTTAACCCTAACCCTGATTTTTATTCTGACCCTAACACTAACCATAGGTCTAAACCTGACCCTAACCCTAAACTGAACACTAACATTGGCACTACCTATAACCCTATACCTAAACCTAACCCTAACACTAGACCTAGACCTACACTTAATCCTTCATCTAGTGATAACTCTCGGCCTAGCCCTAAACAAAAACTTAGCCCTAGCCCTAATAATAACCCTTAACTTAACCCAAATACTAACCCTACCCTTAGACCAAACCCTAGTCCTAATGCTGGCCCTTAAACCTAATCCTAACCCGAACACTGACCCTTACCCTAACACAAACCCTAGTTCTAAACCTTATCCTAACAAAAAGAAAACATAACCCTAACACTAGACCTAGCCATATCACTAACCTGAAACTAGGCATCACCATAGGCCAAAACCTACCTCTAACTCTATCCATTACCCTGACCCTAACCCTAACCCTAATGCTAACCCTTGCCCTAACCCTTCCACTTACTCTAACCCTAATCATTGTCCTAGTCCAAACACTAGCTCAATCCCTAAACCTTAAACTTAACCTAACCCTAACACTAACCCATGACCTAAACCTAAACCCAACCTTAACCCTAGTCCTAATACTAACCTTCACACTATCCGTAACCCTAGATCTAAACCTACATATTACCCTAAACCTAACCCTAACCTTATGATAACCCTAGTCCTAACCCTAGCTCTAACCTTACCCATTACCCTAACCCTAACCCTAACCCTAATTCTGATGATAACCCTAGCCCTTACCCTAAATCTACCCTAACCCTAATCCTACATATAACCATAAACCTAATCCTTGCCATAGAGTTAATCCTTGCCCAATCCCTAAACATTACCGTAAACCTAACCCTAAACCTATCACTAACCCTAACCTTAAGCCCAAACCTAACTCTATCCCTAATCCTAATACGAAATCAAACCCTATCCAATATCCTAAACCTAATGATAACTCTAGCCCTAACCTTAACACTAACCTTGACCCTATCCGTAACTATAACCTATACCTAACCCTAAACCTAATGCTTACCCCAGCGCTAATCCTAGCTCAAATTCTTAGCCTAAACCTAAACCTAACCCTATCCATAGGCCTAACCCTATCTCTAGACCTAATACTAACCATAACCAGAACCCTAACCCTAACCATTAACCTAAGCACAATTATAACCCCAAGGCTAACCCTAGGCCTAACCCTAAACCTTTTGCTAACTCTAACACTATCAATTACCCTACACCTAACATGAACTCTTAACCTAAACCTATCATTACCCTAACCAAACCTTAATGCTAATTCAACTCTAACCCTAAACCCTAACCTAAACCAAACCTGAAACATAATTCTAACCCTAATAATACACCTAGCTCTAAACCTGACCCTTACCCTAAATCTAACCCTTACTCTAAACCTAGCCATAAATCTAACCCTCAATCTATCCCTAACATAAGCCTAGACCTGACACTAGCCCTAGCCCTAATTCTTGCCATAACCCTAATACAAACCCTAACCCTCATCCTAGTCCTAAACCTAGCCTTATTACTGAACCAAACTATATTCCTAGCCCTAACCAAAATTCTAACCTTCAACCTAACCCTAAAACTTGCTCTAAGCCCATCTCTTCCCCTAAACCTAACCCTATTTCTAAACCTAAACCTAAGCCTAAAACTAGGCCTAACCCTAACACAAACGCTAAACCTAATCCTAGCCCTAATTTAGCCCTAAACCTAACCTAACCTTAGCCCTAAGACTAACTCTAACTCTAGCCCTAGTCCTATTCCTAGTTCTAACCCTGTCCCTTACCATAACCCTATCACTTGACTTTACATTAGCCCTAAACCTAGCCCTAGCCTTAATGTTATATGTAACCCTAACTCTAAATCTAACCCTAACCTAAACCTTTCACTAACACAAGCCATAAAACTAATACGAATCCTAAAACTAGACCTAACTTAGTCCTAGCCCTGCAAAACAACCGAGCCATAGCCCTAATCCTAAACTTTAACATAAACCAAATCCTAAGCCTACACCTAGCCCTAAATCTAGCTCTAATTCTAGTCCTATCCCTAACCCTAAAACAAACTCTGACCCTGAGTCTGACCCTAACACTAACCCTAGCTCTAAACATCACTCAAAATCTAAACCTAACCCTAACTGTAGACCAAGCCCTAACCCTAACCCTAAAACTAGTTCTAATCATTTCCCTAGGTGTTACATTAGCTGTAGCCATAAAACTGGTCCTAACCTAACCCAAAACCTATCCCTAATAAGAGCCCTATCACTAACTTTAACCCTAACCATAACCCTAATTCTAGCCCTAAACCTTACACTAAACCAAAACCTAACCCTAACCCTTACAATAATGCAAAACCTAACCCTAACACTAGCACCTTAATCCTAACCATAAACCAAGCGCTAAACCTATCTGTAACCCTATCCATTACTCTAATCCTAATCCTAACCCTAATGCTAACTCTAGGATAACCCTAAACCTATTCCTAACCCTAAACCATTACATTACCCTAAACCTAACCTGAACCCTAAACTTAACCATATCCATAAACCTAATCCTAAACCTAATAATCTTAACAATAAAACTATCTCTAACCATAACCCTTGACCTGACATTATCCCTAGCCCTAATGAAGCCCTAACCCTAAAACAAACTCTAGCCCTATTTTTTGCCCTAATCTTATTCTTAATCCTAAACCTATCCCTACCCATAAGCCTAACTCTAATTTTAACCCTTGCCCTAATTCTAAAGCTAGATATAACATCATACCTAACCATAACCATAACCATAGCCATAACGTTAGACATAAACCTAGGCTCAGCCTTAATACTAAACCTAGCTTGAATCCTAGCCCTAGTTAAGCCCTAATTCTAACCCTAAATTTAACCCTAACACTAAGACTAACTCTACCTCTTTCTGTAGCCCTATCCATACTTTTAACCCTACCCCTTATGACACTCAAACCCTAGGCCTAAGCCTACCACTAAACCTAGCCCTAACCTTTGCTGTAGCCCTAAACCTAGATCTAACCTTAACTCTAAATCTTAACCTACTAAACCTAAACCATACCCTAAAACTAGCTCTAACCCTAATGCTAATTTGAAAATTAGCCCTAACCCTAGCCCTATCCCTCAAGCAAAACTGAGCTATAGCACTGACACTAACCCTTAACCTAAAGTAAATCCTAACCTTACACCTGGCCCTAACCCTAACACTATTTTGAGTCCTAAACCTAACCCTAAAACTAATACTAACTCTGACTCTGACCCTAACACTAACACTAGTTCTACACATCACCCTATCCCTAAACCTAATCCTAAAACTACATCTCTCCCTAAACATAACCCTAAATCTAGCCCTAATCATAATACAAGTTCTTACATTAGCCATAGCCCTAAATCTAACACAAAACCTAGCCCTAAATAAAGCCCTAACACTAGCTTTAACCGTAACCTTAACCCTGGCCCTAACCCTAACCCTATTCCTAGTCTTAACCCTAGCTTTTACCCTATTTCTTACACTTAGTCAAACCCTCACCCTATTGCTACCCTAGTCCTAACCCTAATTTTATTCCTACCCCTAACCCTAATTCTATTACTAGTCCTAATCTTAGCCCTCATGCTAGCTCTAAAGTTAACCCAAACCCTAACCCTAACCCTGACCCTTATTCTGACCCTAACACTAAACCTAGGTTTAAACCTGACCCTAACCCTTATCTGAAACCTAACACTAGCCCTACCGGTAACCCTATAACTAAAACTAACACTAACACTAGCCCTAGACCTAAACCTAATCCTAAATGTAGAAATAACCCTAGCCTTCACCCTAACAATTACCCTCTACCTAAACCAAACACTAACCCTACCCCTACACCTAACTCTAGTCCTCATTCTGGAACTAACCCTAAACCTAATCATAACCTGAACCCTGACACTTACCCTAACAAAAACTCTAGTTCTAAACTTATCCTAACCCCAAAACTAACCCTTATACTAGACGAACTCTAAATCTAGCCATAACCATAACTCTAGTTTTTACATTACCCATATACCTAACATTAGCCCTAAACCTCACACAAAACCTAGTCCTAATTACAGCCCTAAACCTAACCCTAAGCATAACTCTAACCCTAAACCTAGCCCTAACCCTAACCTTAACACTAACCCTCATCCTAACCACAGCTCAAACCCTAAAATATACCCTAAACATAAACCTAGCCCAAAACCTAAGCCTCACCCTAACCCTAGCCCTAATCCTAACTGTAACCAGAGCCCAAAACCCATCTCTAATTCTATCCATTACACTAAACATAACCGTAAAATCAATGCTTACCCTAGCCCTAACCCTAACCCTAACCCTACCCTAGTCCTGACTGGAACCCTGACCCTCTCCCTAGCCATAAACCTAGCTCAATTCCTAACCTTACACTTAACCTAACCCTAATACTAACCCAAGGCATGACCCTAAACCTAAACCCAGCCCTAATCCTAACCTTAAACCTATACCTAACCCTAACTCAGACCCTACCCATTACCCTAATCCTAAACTTAACCCTAATGATAACACTACACCTAAATCTAAACCTACCCTAACCCTAAAAATAAACCTAATCCTACAACTAACAGTGAACCTAATCATAAACTTAAAAATAACCCTGAACCTAATCATAAACTTAAAAATAACCCTGAACCTGGCTCATATCCTAACACTCATCCGAGCTCTAAATTCCACCCTAAACTTAAACTGAGCCTGAACATTAACCCTAGCCCTAATTCAAGTCCTAACCCTAAACCTAAAACTAACTCTGACCAAATATCCTAAAACTAACCCTACCTATAAATATCACCCTAACCTTAAACCTAACCCTAACACTTAACCTACCCCTAACCCTAACCCTAAAACTAACCCTAATTGTAACCCTAGTTCTTATATTAACCATTGCTTTAACACTAGTCTTAAACCTCACACAAAATCTAGCCCTAATCTGAGCCCTAAACCTAGCTTTAACCCTAACCATAAACCTAACCTTAGCCCTAACCCTATCATTTACCTTGAGCAAAACCTTGAAACCTAAATCTATCCTAATCTGTAGGCTAACCAAATCCTAACCATATTAATAGACCTAAACCTAGATCTCATTCTAGCTCCAATGCTATCCCAAACCCTAACCGTAACCCTGGCCTTTATTCTGACAATAACATAAACCCTAAAACTAAACCAAACCCTAACATGAACCCTAACCCTAAATCAAACCCTAACACTAGCCTTACTTGAAACCTTATACCTAAACCTAACCCTACCAATAGCTCTAGAACTAAACCTAGTCCTAATTCAGGCTTTAACCCTCACTTTAACTCTAACCCCCAAACTGACCCTGCCTTTAACACTAAACCTACCTCTAATCCTGAAACTGTCCAAAACCTAAACCTAATTTTACATCCAGCCATAACCCTAACCCTAAAACTAGCCCTAATCATAACTCTTGATCTTACATTACCCATACCCTAATGCTAGGCCTAAACCTAACACTAAACATAGAGCTGATTTTAGGCCTTAACAAGCCCTAAGCATAACCTAACCCTAACACTAGCCCTATACCTAACCTAGCCCTCACTTTAGTCCTAAGAGAGCTCAAAGGCTAACCATTACCCTAAACATAAACCTAGACCTAGTCATAACACTCACCTTAAACCTAGCCCAAATTCTAAACTTAACCTAGTCCTAAACCTATCTCTAAACCTACCCATTACCCTAACACTAAACCTAACCTTATTGATAATCCTAGCGCGAACCCTAATGTTAATCCTAACCCTAACAGGAAAACTAACCATAGTCATAACCCTAAAAATAACATTTAGCATAGCCCTAAATCTAGCTCAAACCATAAAACTAACCATAATCATAAACATAACCATAGCTCTAATCCTAACCCTATAACTAATTCTAATTCCAAACCAAAATCTAAACCTAACCTAACCCTAACCGGTTACCTTAACCCTAAACCTAACGTTAATGATAACCCTAGCTCTAACTCTAACCTTAACCCTAAAACTTACCGTTATCCTATCCCTAGACCTAACCCTAAACTTAGCCATAACCCTAGCTCAAAGCCTAATCTTTATGCTAAACATAACCCTAAACCTAAGCCTAACCCTAGTTCTAACCCTAAACTAACCCTAACTTAAGGCATATTCCTAGCCATAACTCTAGTTCTAACCTAAGCTCAAAACCTATCAATTACCTGAACCATAACCCTTACCCTAATGCTAACCCTAAGCCTATCCCTAGCCCTATCACTAACACTAACCACATCAATTACCCTAAACCAAACCTGAACCTTAAAAAACACCTTAACTATACCCTAACCCTAATAAAAAAATTGAGCTGTAAACCTAAATCCTTACCTAAGCCAAATCCTAACTCTAATAATTCCCCGAGCTCTAAACTGATCCTTACCCTAAACCTAACACTTTCATTAGATGTAGCCATAAGCTTAGCCCTAAAACTAACTTTAACCATAACCCTAGACCTGATATTAGCCCTAGCACTAATCATAGCCCTGAATCTAAAACAAATACTAGCCCTCATCCTAGCCCTAACCCTAGCCTTAATCATAACCCTAATCCCAACCCTATCCCTCACACTTGCTAAACCCCTCACCCTACATATACTCTAGCTATAATGCCATTCTTTATCCTAAACTTAAACCTAACCCTATCCCTATCGCTAGGCCTAAGCTGAACATTAACCCTAGCCTTAATCCTAGCCCTAATTTAACCCCATCCCAAACCCTAACTCTAATTTTAGCCCTATCACTAACTGTAACTCTCACACTAGCCCTATCCCTAGTTCTAACCATAAACGTTACCATAATTCTAACCCTGGCCCTAACCTTTGCCCTATCCTTTATCCCAGCCTAATCCTAGATCTAAAACTTAACTATAAATGTAACCCTAAGACTAAGTCTAAGCCTAACACTAACACTAGCCCAACCCTAAATACTAATTGTAAAACTAGCTCTAACCCTGACCCTAGGACTAAAACAAAACCGAGCAATGGACCTAACCATAAACCTTAAATTAAACCAAACCCTAAACTACTACAAGAACAAATCCTAGCCCTAACCTAAACCTAACCTAACCCTATCTGTTACCTTAACCCTAACCCTAACGTTAATGATAACCCTAGCCCTATCCCTAACCATAATCATAAACACTCACCCTGGCTCTAAACATGATGCTCACCTTAAACCGAACCCTAACAGTAAACCTAACCCTAATTTGAGTCCTAACTCAAACCCTAAAATTAACTCTGACCCTGACTCCTATCCTCAAAATAACTCTAGCTCTAAACATCAACCTAACCTTGAATCTAACACTAACATTAGAACTACCCCTAACCCTAACGCTAATGCTAATTCTAATTATAACCCTGGTACTTACATTATCTGTTGCCCTAACCCTAGCCCTAACACTAACACAAAAACTAGCCCTAATCCGAACCCTACACCTAGCTTTAACCTTAACCCTAATCCTACTAGCTCTGACACTATACCTAACCCTAAGCAAAAACCTAAACCTAATGGTAACTATAGACCTATCCCTAATCCTCAGGCTAATCAAAACTCTCGCCATATTAATAGTCCTAACCCTAGCCCTCATTCTAGCTCTAACCGTATCCCAAACTTTAACCCTAACCCTGACACTTATTCTGACCATAACTCTAACCTAGGTCTAAACCGGACCCTAACACTAGACCAAACCATAAAACTAGCCCTACCAGTAACCTTATACCTAAACCACACTCTTTCACAAGACCTAGACCTAAACCTAATTCTAAATATAGCCTTAAACTCTAGCCCTAGACCTAAACAAATACCTAGCCTTAGCCCTAACAATAACCCTTAACTGAATGCAAAGACTCACTCTACCCCTAGATATAAACATAGTCCCAATTCTGGCTTTAAGCTTAACTCTAACCTGTACACTGATTCTGCCTTTAACACTAAACCTGTCTCTAAACCTGACCCTAACAGAAAACCTTAACCTAACACTAGACATAGCCATAACCCTAACCCTAAAACTAGCCCTAATGATAATCCTAGCTCTTACATTACCCATAGTCCTAACTCTATGCCTTAACCTAACAAAAAACCTAGAGCAAATTCTAGGCCTAAATCTAGCCCTAAGAGTAACCCTAACCCTAACCCTAAACCTAACCCTGGCCTTAGTCTTAAACCTTACTCAAAGCCTAACCCTTACCATAAATATAAACTTAGACCTATACCTTACTCTAAGCCCTAACCCTATCCATAACCCTAAACTTAACTCTATACTAAACCTAGCTCTAAACATTCACATTACCTAACACAACACCTAACTGTATTGATAACCCTAGGTGTAACCATAACTGTAACCCTAAAACTAACTGGAAAACTAACAATAGACCTAACCCTAAAACAAACACTCACTATAGCCCTAACCCTAGCTCAAACCTTAACCCATACCAGAAACCTAAACATAACCATAGCCTTAACATTAACCCTAAAACTAAATCTAACTTAAAACCAAACCTACATCTAACCATACCCATTACCC